>NC_042301.1:16746447-16842301 GCF_901000725.2 Takifugu rubripes | reverse complement strand
TTTAGGGTCGTTAGTGCAATGGTCAAAATATGAGGCAGGGCACAAGTTAGCCTAAAGCTAAAGAGGTTAGCTGCCAGTAGAGCCCAACCTCTGAACATCAGACACAGAACAATACCAATAGCTACAGATAGCCTTTACCTTAAGATCTCAAAAGGAAAAGAACAAAGAGTAGTTCCCCACTCACACATCTGAGGGCGCAATAATTCAAACGGTTACAGGAAAAAGTTGTTATAATGAAACTGCAGATGATTATCTGGATTATTTTAAATATACATCCTCTTTGTATATTCCAAATCCTGTTCTATTTGATTTTATCTTATTTTTCACTGCGTGCTCTGCTGTTGTTGCACTGTAAATTTCCCCGTGGGACATTAAAGGATCTGAATCTGAATCTGAGGTCTGCACAGCTAAAAAAGAACAGCAACATAAAAAAGAGGAAATTAGCCTTAGCTGCTAACACAACCAACGATAACCCTAACCCTAACAGCATTTGATTTTTTTTTTCCATTATCATGATAATCAAATATCTAATCAGACAAATCAAGTAGCAAAATTTTATATGCAAAACATAACTTATAGAGTTATTTATTTATATTATTGACATAAATATATATTTCATGCCTTATAGATATGCAGTAGTATCAGCTTTTATCATTGTGGCCTAAATGGAGAAAAGGCAAACGTACTGGGGCCAAGTGCTGAACACAGTTTTTACTATCCTCCACCCTAACCCTATATCTGAAAGTGGTGAGGCTAGAGGAGCCAGTGCCTTGATGTGACGCGACCAAGATATAGGTTTATTACATCTCACCCCACCACTGCTCCTTCGTGTCCAAAGGAGTCAGCTGCGGTGGCTTGGCATCTGTTTCGGATGCCCCCTGGATGCCTCCCTAGAGAGGTGTTCCAGGCATGTCCCACCGGGAGGAGGAGCCGAGTCTCTCAGCTGGCCTGGGAGCGCCTCGGAATACTCCCCCAAGAGCTGGAGGAAGTGTCTGGGGAGGGAGAAGTCTGGGCATCTCTGCTTAGGCTGCGGCCCCCGCGACCCGGTTCTGGATAAAGCAGGAGAAGATGAGGAGAGATATCTGACCCCAGAAACCTGGATCTGTTGACCATCTACACTTGTGTGTTTTGGTGAGCAACTGGGCGTGATTGTGTTGGCTCTTCCTGAAATCTAGAATAAGTGCGATTACATGCGCATCTACTTGTGACGACACTTCTCACTTAATTTGCATGAATAATTTATGCAACCAGACCTTTTGTCTACAAAACAAAGTTGCAGTAGTCAGATTATGGGCGGAGTCAAGCCCCTTCCACCACTAGTTGGTGGTTTTACTTTACACATACTCGTCCATGAGTTACCATTGCGGTCTTTTCCATGTCTTTCCAAAAGTACTTCACCATGGTTTCCTAGTTGTTGCTACCACATTCAGAGGAACCTCAGTGGGACACTTCTGCTTCCGGGTCAGTAAAATATAAGCAAAATGTCGCGCATGTGCAGGTCACACAGCTTGCCGTCCACTTGCTCTCGTAAATCGACTCACAAGCGAGCCATCTGGAGCTGTTCGTCGACTACAGTCGGACTTTTCCGTCCATTTTAGTCCAGCTAAGGTGTCCACATGCATTTTATGTAATGAAAATCACAGGAATTTGGTTTTCTTGCGTGCACGTAAACGCACTCAGTGACAGTGGAGATTCTGTTTTTTCTGGTAGTCATGGGGTTATTTTCTGAGCTCCTTTAGCTGTTCTTAGAGCTCTGTTTTGGTTGACCTTTTTTCAAATGCTTATTAACATAAATAGCTTAACTTAATGCATTTAGGCATGTCGACGTGGTCCAGACGATGTGCTGATGTTCAATCCGAGCATCTAAATGGGGAAGAAAGGGGATTTAAGTTATTCTGAACATGACATGGTTGTTGGTGTCAGATGGGTTTTCTAGGATTTTCATGCACGTCCATGGGGTTTACAAAGAATGGGCCATAAAAGAGAAAACATCCAGTAAGTTGGAGTTGTGTGGACAAACATGTTGGTGTGAGAGGTCAGGAGAATGGGCAGAGTGAAGCGACATGAGAGAAAGGCAACAGTAACTCAAATAAGTGCTCATTACCTCCAAGAAACCTTAAAGGAGAGATGGGCTACAGCAGAAGAAGATCACTCCGGTTGCCACTCCTGTCAGCTAAGAACGGGAAAGCTACAATTCCGACAGGCTTTTTTAGAACATTCTAGGATTGTACATTACACCATGTTCCATTGGCCCATTTTTGAAAGCAGGTTTAGTGAAAATCCTGAATGAGTTTAGCAGACACATTTGTCCAAAGGTACTTTGATACAATCAGAACCAATCTGAAGAACATAGTACCTTACAGTCCTAAACTACCTAGTACCAGTGCTACTGCCAACTAACAGTGCAGAGCTATGGACGGACTGAAGAGGACTATAAACAGGAGAGAGGAGGTGAGTAGAGATTGGAGAAGAACGATAGGTACTGCTAGGACAGCAGGTGTTCTCAAAGGAAGAGTGTCTTCAAAAACTTTTTGAAGGAACAGAGGGTTGATTCTGCTCTGCCAGAGCTCAGGAGGTCATTCCACCATTGGGGAACAAGATATGAAAATAGTCCGGGCTGCTGTGCCTGTACAGACGGCTTTGCCAGAGTGTGAACATCAAAGTGCAGATATTCTACAGAATCTCCATTCAGAAACGATTTTCAGACTCCAACTGGATGTTTTATCTTTCCCTGATGAGCGCCTGGCTTAACCAACTTTCTGAAATGAGACTAAGGGACATGGGGGTCGTCATGTTGTTTTTGGGTTGTTGTTGTTTTTTTTAACTACATGCCAGAATAAACATTAAATATGATGGCCATTAACTTTTATTGGAGCCAACCGACAATCACAGTTTATGAATGGAGAGCTGATGATGCTTTCAGATGACTTCCCCTGTCACTGCTAGCTTTTTATTAACCAGATATAGTTTAATAAAATCAATTTTCTACACTTCTTTGATCCCACCCCCATCACACATGCCTGAGAAGCATGTTTCTGTTGGTGAAGCGATCTGCATTCTCATAACACTGACACAGCTCGACTGGTACAACAGTGTCTCCTTGGTCAACCAGAAGCTGATACCAGACAGGTGGAGTCCAGTTTGATCCAGTTTGAACTGCCCCATTTGTCATGATAAAATTTGTCCAACATGACAAAAGCGTGTCTCTTATCAGATCAATTAGGGGTCCAAAGTTGTTTTTTCTCCCATTAATACTGATGCGTTGGCTCGATCAGCAATTTTGTGCCACAAAAGATGTCACTCTTTTGCTGCTACCACAGTGCTGCTTTTCTTTTTTTTTTTGCAGTTATTAATATTCCAACTTCACTGTTGCTATGGTGAATCGTGTTTTCTGCTTTCCACTGTTAAGACAATTTAGATCCTTCAAGCGTCACTCAGCATCACTAACTTTGACTCAGAGGTAATTGAATTAACACTTAACACTTGCTCTCAAACCAAAAACTCTGTTGACAGCTCAGAGTTGGACATTGTAGAGTAATTTAACCCAGCTTTTTGAAATGGCTGTCTGGTGTTTCCCTGCCTTTCATGTTGTGTGTCTGTTTTTCTCCATCTCCCCAATCTCTGAAGGCTGAGCATGGCTGATCTAAATCTCTAACCACTCCACTGTTCCTTCAATGGTATCTTCCAAAAACCTTTGATTAAAGTTTTTTATGCTTGTGTTCTGACTATTCATCTGATTTTAGTCTCCACTCCTCAGGCTTCACTCGGTTCACCTGCTTGATTTGCTTGAAAATGTCCCCCCAGACTCTTTCTGCCTTCTCGGGGGGCAGTAGCTCAGTCTCTTGGGGACTGGGCTGAGAAGCAGAGGGTTCCCAGTTCAAGCCCCATGACAAAACATGGAAAGTGTTTTGGTAGTAGGGGAAAGTGCCAGAACCCTTTCAGAGCACTGCCAAGGCACCCTTGAGTAAGGTACCAAACCCACAAATGCTCACAACTGGCAGTTCAACCAGGGGTGGACCCTGCCTTCGTCCATATGTGCACCCCTCCCTTTGACCCCGGAAGAGATAAAGTCGTCAAGAAGATGAAAAAGAAACTATAGTGCAAGCTTACTCAGCTCAAGAGCCCCTTTATTCCAAGTTGAGCATCATTTAAATGCTGCAGCCTACCCAAGTATGGTCACTGACCACAGTAAACCCATCTTCTGAAAGTTACTTCTGGCAGCTGACAAATCACTTGTCAATCTGAGGAATGTTCCAACACCTTGTTGAAAGTATGCCATAAGAATTGGACTGCTGTAGAAAATAACCATAAAATAAATATCTGTTCTTTTTTTTGGTGGGGGAACTAAAGTACCTACAAAAAGGTATCAAGAAAAAAAATTTATAGTCAAGGATACAGGCCAGCACAATTAATGGCTGCTGGCTTATGTCGCAGACTGGGGTATCAAGGCAGCGGCCTCGTGTTGCTTTGGTGGGGTGCGTACTGGTTGTCATGGGTCAAGGCCCAGCCCCCACCTACTCTACTGTCAACTGAGGCTCCAGGGATGAGCAATCAGTTTCTACAGTGGCCACAGTCCAGCACACTCTTCCATCCTGCCAGGCAGACAACTGCCTTCACCAAAACGGAGTCTTGTCATCTTTTGTAGTAGAGAAGTTGCTTGCTTCTAAATGTGAAACTTGCTAAGAGGTTAGTTATTGCCCATTGCCTTTGGCCGAGGGGAAATGTATTGTGGGATAACTAGCTGTCCCAAGTCCACACAAGTCATATGGGCGGAGTAAGTACACCTCCAGGAAAAGTGAAGCACACATAGTAGCTTGCAAACTTATAATTGTAACAGTCCTTGGGCAGCGTTGGATGATGTCTCACAAGAGCTTAAGAACAGGAGGGTCAAGTAGCAGGCATAGTGAGAAAAGGTGCACGATCCCAGGAGATACCAACTGTCTATTGGGTAGGGCAGAAAACCCAGCTGGATTGTGGCCCTTGCTTTTGGTGTTTTTCTGTTGTCAAACTTGGAGATTGGAGAAAAGCCTCATGTTACACCATTCATCATGACAACAGTTATGGAGAAAATGTGAAACTTGCCTAGAGGTTAAACTGAAGTTTCAAGGAATGTGGCTAGGTTGTAAGATCCGAACTTCAGAGTAAAAGCATAAATGCAGGTACAGACACAACGCCACCTCGGTTAAATTCAATGCGATCTGAGGAGACCTGGGTTAAAAATCACAATTCAGAATACAACTGTGACAATTTGAAAACTCTGAAACCCCAACCCCAGTCTCTCCCTGTAGTCTGTTTCTCATCTTTGCCTCATCAGCTAAAATGCTGACAAGGACCATAAACATCACCACAGACTCCTCGCACCCCCACCATGGACTGTTCTCGCTGCTGGCCTCCAGGAGGAGGTTCCGGAGCCTACAGAGAAGAACAGCCCGGTTCAAAAACAGTTTCTTCCCGTGTGCCATCGGACTGCTCAACACATGCTAACATTCCTAACACCCCCGCCTCACCACACGCACCTACACAGGACGGCTCTTATTAGGACCTCTGTGTCTCACGTTTTGGACTGTGCAATATCTATTTATATATGTACACAGTATCTTTTATTCAAAGTTCTTCTGTTTTTATTTTTATATTTATATTTATACTTTTGTAAATACCACTGTCATTGTTCCTGCTGTGCACTGAGCCATTGCATCGTAATTTCATTTTGATGCAAATCTTAATGACAAATAAAGTCTGTCTGTGTCTATCTTCTATGCAACCTCTAGAGCTGCAGACAAGAACCCTTCATAGGATACTGAAGACGAGACAGTCAGTCAGTCCAGTTATCCAGTCCACAGTCAAACTGTGGATGGATAAAATTATAGAGGGTACTTTGCATGAAGATTAGAGTACTAGTGCCTTACCATCCCATACCTCGTCCCCTCTATTCCAACTGGCGATGATGCTCCTTTCCTTTGTCCTGCTGCCCAGCGTTCTCCTCCTCAACTCCGCTCCTTCCACCTTCCGAGTGTGGGCCTGAACTTTAGAGACAACATCCTGTTTATCTCCTTGCAGGTCTCTCAACAGCAGCGGTGGTGGTCTCCTTTGGCTTGATGGCTCTCCTGGCTCCTCTCCTTCCAACTCTGTGTAAGGGGAAAGGTGCCTTCTCTGCTGCTACTTTAAAAGTCCCCCCATCAACAGCCTTCACACCTGTTGCCAATGCCACTGATTGAATCTGTGACTAGTTCAGTGTCAGCCAAATAAAACATGCAATAAAAAATGGCACAAACTACCACAACAAGTAAACAAAGTTAAATAAAACACGTGTGTCCATGAAACTCAGCCCATAATATCTCTTCACGGCTATAGCTTACCAGTCCTTGCGCTAATTCTTACAGTCCATGGCATGCTGGTGGAACCCCTTGATTTGGACTAGAAGACCATTACCCAGGTTCCTCAACGACACTTGCGCTCATGTTGGGGGCAGGAACACAATTTGTGCAAAACTTTTCTTTTCTCCATTCCAAGCAGGAACTGTTCTTTCAAATGAACACCGGTGGGGTCTCTGTCAGGGTCAAGTTGCCTCTAATACAACTCCCTCAATATGAGAACATAGGATTATACCGATTTCTGGCACCCTCGCCTTTTGAAAATCCCAGAAAATACTATGAAATGCCAAAAATCCACCAAGTAAAATGGTGACTAATTATTGAATGTACTTGGCTTGAAGGGAAGGGGGGGGGGTTGCAAACACACCCCTCTACTATCCCATGATCCTTCTCCACTATTCCAACTGGTGAAGATGTTTTTTTCCTCCGACTCCCTCCTCGACTTCACTCCTGTTTTCCATGCCCGGTCTGCGTACCTGACCGTCACAGGTTGTGTCCTACTGTCCTCACAGGTCTCACTCAGCAGTGACGATGGTGGTCTCCTTAGCTTGGCGGCTCCTCTGGCCCATCTGCTTCCAACTCAATGTGAGGGACAAAATCCCTCACCACTGCTGCTTAAAAGGTTTCCCAACTGCTGCCTTCACATCTCTTGCCAATGCCGATGATTACCATAGTGTCAGTGAGCAGTTCAGGGTCAGTCTGGTAAAACATGATGTGCAATAACAAAACACAACAAACCACCACGACAATTAGTTATCACACAAAGGCTAATGTTAACTTATCAACAATCTGCTATCGGCAACATTACCGTGAATATAGAGCTTCTTATCTACGAATATCCGTTTGTAAAAAGAAACAAATTTTAAGTTGCTCCCTTTGTCCTGCACCGATGTTTCACTCATGACTCAAAAATGACGGTGCAACATGTACGGACGATAAAATAACCACAGTTTCTGACTTATGTCAGTTTATGGTTTATGACAGTCATTTGTTGAAGATGCATTGTTGTTTTCAAATTGAAGAAATTACTGAAACACTTAAATAAATAATGATCAGCATGAAAAAATATAGGAGGATTTGCTGATGCTAATATGAAGGTTAAGCGGTGAGTAAATGGAGTGACTGTGAGTCTAGGTGTAATTATTAAAACAAGAGTCAACTGCCCCAGAGGTCACAATCCAGCTGGGTTTCCTCCCCCACCCTGTAGACAACGGCCGTCCCCTGGGATCATAGACCTTTTCTCAACGTGCGTGCATAGTTGCTCCTGTTCCTCGAGCTCTTGTCACACATCATCAAACAGGACTGTTACAATTATAAGTTCGTAAGATACCAAGTGCACTCCAAATTTCCCAGAAGTGCACTTGCCCCACCCCTCATCATGATGACCCCACCCCCATCATGGTTGCTCCACCCCCCACCATGGTTTCCCCACCCCATTATGGTCACCCAACCCCCATCATGGTTGCTCCACGCCATTATGGTCACCCCCATCATGGTTGCTCCACCCCATTATGGTCACCCCACCCCCATCATGGTTGCTCCACCCCATTATGGTCACCCCACCCCCATCATGGTTGCTCCACGCCATTATGGTCACCCCACCCCCATCATGGTTGCTCCACCCCATTATGGTCACCCCACCCCTCATTATGGTTGCTCCACCCATTATGGTCACCCCACCCCCATCATGGTTGCTCCACCCCATTATGGTCACCCCACCCCTCATTATGGTTGCTCCACCCCATTATGGTCACCCCACCCCCATCATGGTTGCTCCTCCCCATCATGGTCACACCATCCATTATTATGGTTGCCCCGCCCCTCATTGTGGTTCCAACGCCCCTCATTATGGTTGCTCCGCCCCTCACTATTATTCCCAGAGGGAAGGTTGTGACTGCTGTGAGTAATACCAAAGATTAGGAAAACCTCTCTGACATCCTGGGAACTGTGCCTTCTGTCTCCTCGAGAGTTGTCAGTAGTTTGGCAGGAGTCTCAGCACTAGATTACATCCTCGTAAAGGTGAAGGGATCCAGGGACTCCAAGACTAGTGTGGATCTAACATCATGTTCTCATCTTGAAGGGAGCTTTAAAAGAGAGCAACGTGTCCTTGCTTCTGAGAATAATCAGCGTTTAACTAGCTAAAATAAACCAACTCCAAAGACATGGGGGTGTGATTTTATTCAATGAAGGAAATGTTGCAATAATATATAAATAATTTAAATGCTGAAAATTCTATCACAATATGCAGCCAAACCTCGAAGAAAAGTAGATCAATGATTATTGATTCAACATGTGTCAAGAGCAGAGGGGGGCACAATTTAATTAAAGCCATTTTGTCATGTTATATCAGTTTACTGCACATTACACACTCAGAAATAGTTGTGTTGAACACAGAAACATGCCATGATCGGCATGTGCACATAAACACTGTTGCACATTTAGGCTTTTACCCAAATTCACGCCCACAATGTACTTTATATGGTTGCATGATTCCAAACGACAACATAATGATGGATCAATGGAGGGATCAGAACACTTACACCCCCACCATTCCTTGAGTTTAAGGAAGATAACTACATAACTTTAAATCCTGAAGAAAATTTTGTAAACAGCTTTAGAGATGAATAAACCTGAATTTAGATAGGTACCATTAAAAAAAGGTTGTGTTAATAGTATCAAAGCTGTTCGTAAACCCCGTTTTAAGACATTTTAAGACGTTATTATGGTAGTTTGGCAAAAGATCGTAATCTGTGCATCAACCCAGTCCAGGTTATCAACGCGGTGTGGTGCTGCCACCAGGTGGTAGATCCGCTGTACTACAGTTACGTTCAACTAGTTTTGAACAATTACTCAGCAGATAAATAGGTGTATAAATAAATACATTAAATTATGTGCAATAAATAAATGTTGGTTTTTTTGCTCTTTACATACTGACAATAGTGATCTCGTTTCACTCGTATGAAGTAATAATAAAAGCAATTCAAACCAAATAAAAACATCAAGTGAGGCTAAATTTCAAAGAATTTACACTGGGTGTCTTAGAATTGTGCAAGACATCACTGTTCAGAAATGACGTTATTGCTTCTGTTGCAGTGTTATTGGATGTAGAATAAACTACATGACAGTCTGTCCTCTGGTAAAAGAACGGTGAAATGTCACTAATCTATTCATCTGTTATGCAGTTTTTAGCGTCAGTGCAGGAGCATCAGGCAGTGCAAGTGTTCAGGTCGTGTGTGTTACTGTTGTGAACGAGGGCTGCAGATTCACACACGTGTTGCATAACTGGACAGACGCTGCCTCACTTGATCTTTGGATGCAGGTCAATGCACACATCATCTTATAGAAAGTCCATTTTTGTTAGGACAGGTACAAATAAATCCTCTCTGCAAATGAACTGAGATAATGTTCTACAGAATGAGCTGCTGAGCTGGCTAATGGAGGAAGAATAATCATTTAATACTACACCAGAGCAAAGGCGGTTAGAAATCACACATGTTTGTAGCTGACCAGAGAAAGGCCTGTCAAACGTGAGCTAATGTGTGTTCACGTGTGCTTTGTCATGATAAAGATGGAGGCAGTGATAAAGTATCGATGTCATGATGGCACCAAGGGTGGCTGCACGACTGTTACTCTCATCATAATCCAGTTAAAGAGAAAACGGGTTTGGAAGCATGGATCACAAGGGAATGGAGGGAATGTCGTGAAATTTGGAATCACAAAAACGGACACATTATTATCGGCTGGAACATGTCCAGAGCATGCAGCGATGCTGTGGCGCCATGGCGACAGAGACCTGTCTGCGCTCCGTTTACATGCTGCGTCCCGTCAGTTCCCGACCGGCTGCCTACAGGTTGCTCTCCTGGGTGTCGTTGCAGGATACGGGGTGCAGCCCCCCGTTCTCATGCAGTCTCTTGGCCCGGTAGGTTTCATAGTGGATGTTGTGAGTGACCTCCTTCAGATCCTGGAGGTGAGACCTGGGAGACATGTGGTGCATGAGCCTGTGTGAACTCAACTCCACAGTTTAACTCTTTTATCATTGTTCTGTTTTTGACAGGTTCCATTTTGCTGTTGATTGACTGAACCTTTTTAATATGTATCAATGTGTAATAATTCTTTACCATTAGTAAGCTGTAATAATCAATATTGCCAGCATCATCCCAATGATCTGAAAGAACCAAGATTACCTGATCAGGAAGTCTCTCAGCTGAGCAAACTCGCAGTGGTTGGGATTTTCCACTGCAACAGCACAATAACCAGGATCAGCTCAAATACGTCAGAAGACGGAAACATCATCAGCATCAACGTGTCAGCGGTCGCGGGTCCGAGGGGAAAAGGCCTCGTTAGGACTCTACGCAGACATCTCGTTACCAACCTTCCACGATTCCCCACGCCGTCTTTCTCCCCAGAACCCGTTTGGCGTTGACTTGATACTCTTTGTCACTGCCCACCACAGCGAAAGGCATGGCCTCCTGTGGACACAAGCGTGTCACATGGTTCTAAACACAAACACGCCACGCTCTCCACGGCCTCCGTACTCTTATCTTATCGTTGTCGCTCTTGTCCTCCATGTCCTCGTCAAACTCTTTCTGAGGGTAAAACTCGATCCCCCCCATCTCCAGCTCCTTTCTTACCTACAGCACAAAACAGCCACATGAGCTCCAGAAGCTCCAGAAGCTCCAGAAGCTCCAGAAGCTCCAGCACCACAGGAGCGACGCTGACACTCACCCGCTGCTTGAACTCCTGCCGCTCCTCCATCGTCATGGTGTCGGCCTTCGCGATGACCGGGATGATGTTCACCGAGTGGCTCAAGCGCTTCATGAACTCCACGTCTAGCTGGCGGAGGCTGGGGGGGGGGGGGGGGAGAGCAAACGCCACGAGGAAAGAGGATCGAGTAGGTTTTTCAGAATCTTTCGTCAGTACTAAAGAAAAGTGTTGCTGGATCTAGAGATCTATGAACAAGGACCGTTATCCAGAACAAGAGTTCAGTTCTATAAGGTAACGTGAAGTTTGGGGCTTCTAACGGGAGATAAGAGATAAGAGATAACATGTGTGAGATGGACGTTTGTCCATAAGAGAAGAGCCTCACGAGTGTCCCGTCGGGGAGATGAAGTAGAGGCAGCAGTGCACCCTGGTGTCAGGGATGCGCTTCTTCCTGGTGATGTTCACCTCTTCCTTCAGGAACTTCTCGTACTGCTCGTTGATGTACTTTGAGATGGGCTCCCAGCTGTGGAGCAACCAGGAAGAAGAACAATGATCTTGAGACGCCGTCACACCAAAAAGAGTCATTAAAGGAAGGAAGGAGGAATCAGGAAGTGCTGGCGTAGAGCTTCAACGGTTTGGAAAACGCACCAGTTTTCATTATTGATTTGGTCTCCAAAGCCCGGAGTGTCGATGACGGTCAGCTTCATCTTCACGCCTCCTTCCTCCAGCACTGCAAGGAAGCAGAGGAAACACCTGCTTACCTTCGGGAACCACGGACCCGCTTAATGCACCTGATAAAATCCCTAAAATGGGAAGCAAACGTCTGAGCTCTGAGCCGCCCACTCGTCCCAGTAACAGATATTTTAGGACTGAATTCTACTTGATTTGGGATTATTGCCCTTTCAAAATGAAACCGACGGGTAAATGCGGAATTTCCAGACAGGTCTCGTCCTCGTGTGGTCGCCTGTTTAAATGGATCAGCAGGAGACCAGTAACTGACCATGAGACACGGCCTTGACCTCCACAGTTTTGGGGATCTTCTCGTCACGGGTCCAGCCGGCGCTCCTCCTGCTCACCTGAGACTTGAACAGGGTGTTGACCAGGGTGGACTTCCCCAGGCCGCTGTTACCTGAGGCAGGACAGGAAGGAGTCAGAGAACAACAGTCTACAAGCAAAGACCAAGGAGGTTCTGCTGTCCTGGTCCTGGTCCTTCCTACTGGGCTCCGTCGACTCACCCACAACCATGATGTTGAAGTCAAAGCCCGTCTTCATGGTCTTCTTTCTCATTTGCTCGATGATGGTGTCAATTCCAATGTAGCCCAGCAAAGCCGACCCAACGCCGGCGCCGTGGGAGCCGCCGTGACCTTGGCCTCCGTTGTGCGCTAAAGTGTGGGCCGCAGCGTGGCTCCCCCCATGGCCGGTACCGTGGCCCGTGCTGTGGCTGCTCATGTGCACCACAGGGCCATGGCTCCCGATGGGGACCGGAATACCACTTGGAGGAAGAGGGGCAGCTCCACCCAGGGCCCCGATGCCAGGGGGGAAGGGGTTGGAGGGAGACGGAGCCCCCACATTTGGAGGTTTGGCAGGGACGGCTGGTTTGGGTCTCACTTCTGGAGGGACAATGTCCGACATGTCTGCAGGAGGATGAACAAATCAATAAATCCCCAGAATATTTGGTGATATCGCTCTCGGGTTGGAGGTGGAGCTGGTGCTCATTTTGGGTTTAAAAAGTGCCGTGTTTGTAACCACAAGGCTTTAGAGCTGCGCTTGGACGACAGAAGAGCCTGGTCTGGTGCTGGAGCGAGAACAGAACCGCTGAATGACTGCGCCCGGGCCCAGAACCAGCAGCATGCTTTGAGCCTGTGCATCCCAGCGACACATGGGGACCGGACGGGTCACCGAACCAGGATGCACCCCCCCCGTCTGAACCAGACCTGCAGATTTCCCCAGAATTAACTAAGCATGCGCGGTTCAAATTGGTGCTGACATATGAGGATATTTTTAATCTAGTTTATTTTGGCTCCGGATATCACGTGACGGCCACATCGGTCCATTTACGCAACCATTCAAGTGAATTTCATCCCGGCCCGTCCAGCCTATTGTTTCCCTCCAGTCATGCTTGATAACAGCGTTAGCTCCGTTAGCTGCTAGCGCCCACAGCCACCGTCGCTCCTGGGGGGTCCGGCACACTTACCGAGGTCCGATTAATGAGGCGCAAATCCGCTCGTGGGGAGGACGGGAAGAACTGGGTTTGCTCCCGATCCGACCAGGCTGTGATTCTATCCGAACCGAGACGATGTGCAACGGCCTCAAGTGTCTGGGTACCTCTCCCCCCCTGCCGCGAGCCCCCCTTTTCCGTTACCACGGCGACAGAAGGAGAAGGACGGTGAGATGCAGTGCGCATGCGCATTGTGGCGCCGAGGCAGCGAACGTCTGTCGAACGTTAAAGGGCGCAAGAAGAGTCGCGTTTAGTCTGAATGGGGGGGTGTTAGAATTGTCCAGGGAGGGGGGGCTCACGGTGCCTGTCCCGCCACTTTAGCACGTAAAGGTCAAAAATACTTTCATGGACGAAATAACAACACAAGTGTCATTTTTACACGCTTATCTTATCAGAAAATATAAGATCAGTGGAGTAAATACTCTGATGGCCAAATCATCAGTTGGTCAACAAGTGCACGGTTAGATTTCTATCTTAACATTTCAAATGTAGGTCTAATATAAAGATAAAGCCATTTTCAAATATTTTAAAAAAAAAAGTAACCTCTGTTAACTTTAATCTTCAAGAACTCCTCTTTCAATTAGACATGGTGCAAATATCTACTCCTTCTAACAACTCTAGTCGACAGTTAAGTTCTGTAAAACACTACAGGAGTTTAACCTGTTAGCTTAGGAAGATAACTAGGTCCCCGTTAACCCTCCGTTGAGGCCACGGTGTGCTTCAGCTACGCCACACTAGCAGATCTGGAAGCCTTTAATGCTGCTGTCCCACCTGAATGACCCTGAAAAGCTCGACTCTGCCATCGTACTCACACTTTTATCTCTGAGTTTCTCCCCTTTGGTCATATTTTGGATTTGTCTCCGGCATATTTAGTGCAGGTCCGCCTGGACAAGTCACGTTTAATAACGCCGTGCCTCTCTTCCGCACGCCTGTCACTGCTGATAAGGAAAAAGGCTTAAATCCCTTTACTATCCGCTTTGAGCACCCTCTTTGAGATGGGATCCCACCCCACCTCCTTCAGATAAAGCTTGGCGGTCTGTCAAAGGTTCTGGTTATCTACTCACCCACATATACTGAACCAGGGTGGTACATGGTGACATAATAAGGGTCCTCCTCCAGGAAAATCCCCCTGTCTGAGCGACGGTACTGAGGCTGGTTGGGTAAGGAGGAGGCCGTCGGCGCGGTGTCAGCTGCCCTCTGGTCCACTCCCTGCTGTGGCTGGAGCGGAGAGTCAAAGGCCCCATTTGATGTGTAGCCAGAACCCTTCTGGATGTGCGACCTCTGCTCCACAGAGAGGGGCCAGTTTTTGACACATGAACATTCTGGCGGCTCAGCTGGTCCCTCAGCTTTTTGATTCAGCTCCATGTCACTGAGGGTCAACGCCGCCCGGCTTTTATTAGGCCCCGCGTGCCTGTTTTGGCTGCATGGTGTAACATGGGAACATTTAGTGTGTAACGTGCTGCACGTAGCAGGAAGAACGCCGTGCGGCTGGTCAGGACCCTGCAAACGCTGCTCAGTCTGACCCGAACATGGGTCCCGTTCAGCCTGGAAGCAACGATCCTCGATCCTTGTACTCTCTATTCTGGGGCGCCATCGGTGTGTGTGAGGACACGTCTGGTTTTGAGCTGCGCTGGGTTGTTGGGGGGGCCTTGAGGAGGGTCCAGCTCCAGGTATTACGGTCCTGTTTTCATCCCCAGGTCTTTGAAGTGGGGCGTGTGTGTTTCCTGCAGTGTTAAAGTTGAACGGCCTCCGTTGGGATGGTCCAGTTGACCGACTCCACAAGCGTTCTGTTGAATCTGGGCCCAGTGGGGGGGCTGCTAAATCTGCATCTCTTCCTGCGCACAAGCGATCCTGCACTGGTTCCTTTGAGCCAAACCCTGCAGTTTGAGCCGTTCTGTGCGTTCCCCGAGGGTTTGGCCGCGCATCAAACGCCAGCTGGGACTTTCCCGGTGGAATCCCTTCAGGCTCTGAAGCTTGAACACTTGTCGCTGCATTTGGGAGGAGTTCCAGCCGCTGTTTTAAGTCCCAGTTTGGTTGAAGGGTCGTACGGAGGCCTGTTTTCCCGGGCGGGATTTTTGATTTATGCAAATTGCTGCTTTCATTTTTGGCCAAATCAACTTTTTGATGCAGCAAAAAGGCATTTGGGGCGAGAGCAGCTTGTCTGTGGGAGTATGTCCTGGAAGAGTCCCCTCTCAGGGCAGGATGAGGGACATCCTTTAAAGGTTCAAAAACATCATTTTCTCTCTCATGTACTGATTTCTCTTTGCTGGACACGGGCTCGATATTAGTATGTGTGATGCTAATTGACCTAGCACGTCTTTCTCTAGCAATAGGGGACGGCTGCCTGGTTCCTGAGGCGTCCACGTAGGTGCCCTGGCACCCGGACGTTGGAGATGGACTCAGTCTAAGTGTTGGAACTGGCAGCGTTGAAGACAGAGGGGAGTCCAGTGGTGAGGGATCAGAAGCCGACGGCTGAGGAGAATCACTCAGCTTCAGTCTGCCAGCAGAGACAGTTGAAGGGAAATCCAGATCGTGAGCAGCAGAAACGGTGATGCTGGGTTTCACAGGCAGAGCTGAGGTGCTGAAGGTTTTGGATTTAGTTCTGGGGAGGGTTAAAGCTCCGTCTCTGTGCTTCCCCTGTGAATGAGAGGCTCCACTAAAGGTACCGTCTGAAAAAAGTGGAACAAAAGATCTGAAACCAAAGGAAGAAAATGGATTGGATTTAAAAACACAATTATAATTCATGAAGTATCCTCATCTACCTGCTGTTGATCTGTTCGGCGCCACTGTCGAAGGAGGGAATCTGAATGGGTCTCCTCCTGACGACAGGAGACGAGAGCGAGAGAGGAGGCGACGGACGCGTCGGCGAACGCTCCTTCGTTTGTCTGGAGGCCGAAGAGACTTGAGGGATCAAAGACGTCAGACGGCCAAACACACTCATTCTGAAAAAAGGACGAGACGGCGAGATGAATCGGACACATCAAAGATCTGCTGCACAACCCAAACAGTGAGGAAGCACAAAGACCTCACACAGAGTCCATGACGTCTCCTTACATAGTTACAAATATCCAAACCTTCATGTGTGTAGAATCCCAAGAGTGGAAGCCAGACACAAACCTGCAGTTTGGAGCTCAGTCAGAGGAAATCTGCACGCTAGTGGGAGGTGTGGGCACACGAGCACCATTCTCCCCATTCCTTCCAGACTGAAGCCGCACTGTTTGGCTCCCACTCTTTGGTGGCTTCCTGGGATCCTCTCTGCCCAGTTCTGTAATTATCCAGCTGTGAAACACGTCTGTGTTGGGAGCCGGAATCTCACAGCTGTGTGAAAGGAGCCCGTTTCCGTGCCTGCTGGGATCTGTCCTGCTGGTGCTCGTGGCTCCGTCACCACCATCACAACCTCACATCTGCCGGTACTCAAGCTCACTTGAGTCTGGACCCGTTTGGGCTGGAGAAGAGGATCCAGACGGATGCAGAGGGAACATCCGTGTGTCCAGGAACCAAACTGGTGCATGGGCAATGACAGAAAGGCAGAAAACTCGACTGCAAAGCAGATTTGGTTCATTTTATTGATCAAGAACAGCTGCAAACACGTCTGTCACGCAGAAACCACGATAGCAAAACACGAGGACGTCTAATCGTGACTAAACACTAGTTCTGTCTGTGATCCTGGTGAAAATGAAGTCACCACGTTGTCGTTTTGGATGCCGAGGGACCAGAGTTTAGGCTGGCGAGGAACCCAGCGCACATCAGCTCAGGACATCACGTGCACAATGTAGGAAAGATGCATAATGTGAAAAAGGACTTTTGGTCAATTTACAAAGTGTTACAGAACAGTCGGTACAAGGAGATGCGTAATCTGACGTAATTTAACGACACTGTAAAGGACATCAACATAGCCGTCGCCCCTCCTCGTGCATTTGGTCCGAATAAAGACCAAAAAAACCCAACTTCAGTTCCTCATTTCCATAATCACAAAAGAAGAAGATCTGGATGGGCCGGGTCTTCTTTCTGCATCATCTTTCATCATTTCCTGCCTCCAGATTTAACCTCCCGTCCCACCGAGGCAGCTGGGTACGGTTGGCCCGCCCGCCACCCCTGGTCCCCGCCACCCCTGGTCCCCACCACCCCTGGTCCTCGCCACCCCCGGTCCTCGCCACCCCCGGTCCCCGGTCCCCGCCACCCCCGACCCCCACCCGGTCCCCGCCACCCCTGGTCCTCGCCACCCCCGGTCCTCGCCACCCCCGGTCCTCGCCACCCCCGGTCCCCGCCACCCCTGGTCCTCGCCACCCCCGGTCCTCGCCACCCCTGGTCCTCGCCACCCCCGGTCCCCGCCACCCCCGGTCCACACCCGGTCCCCGCCACCCCTGGTCCTCGCCACCCCCGGTCCCCGCCACCCCCGGTCCCCACCCGGTCCCCGCCACCCCCGGTCCTCGCCACCCCCGGTCCCCGCCACCCCCGGTCCTCGCCACCCCCGGTCCTCGCCATCATATCAGGGCTTTGCTGTCATCCTCTCTGCAGTTCACACTGGCCACCAGCGGGTGATGCCGCACTGTTTTGTTGCTCCACTTGTGGGAATCCTGCAGCCCGGGTTCCAGGAAGTACAGGCATGCCCCAAAGCCAGCCAGGACCAAGACTGACACCAGGAGGTAGAGAGGAACAAACCAGTCCAGGAAGAGCCAGGACATGCTGGAAGGGGGGAGAGACACGCGTGAGTGAGGACACGGAGGCAGGTGAGCGAGGCGGAATCCACATCACACACCAGCAGCTGCAGCATCATTTTCAGTCAGTTGTTACAACTCGCAGGGGAAATCGGACCCGGCACCTTCTCCATCAGACACCCTCATTTTTAATTAGCAAACAGGACTCAAGGAATTAAGCAACGTGCCGGTGAGAACGAAATACGAATAAAAAAAGGATTCTCACCTGCAGCCGATGGCGATTGAGCTGGTGTTTTAGTGAGGCGCCGAGTCTCCGGGATCATCAGATGATCTGCAGCTCTGCCGGGTGCACGTGAGCCCCCCCGAATCACAGCCGCTCACTGAGGGGCGCCGGCGCTGCACGCAGCTCCTTCCTCTGGCTCCCAGCGCTGACGTTCGCCAGTCAAGGGTGGGGTTGCTATGACAACACCACTGCTGATGGAGAGGATGTAGGGAGTGGGAGGGAAACTTATATAACTATGATCATTTTTTGGGGGGGGGGGCTACATGAAGTTGCAGCGGGATGCTGCGCTGAGCGCCACCGTACGTCTCCGGGGGGGGGGGGGGGGGCTCTGCTGTGCTGAAAATCGGTTCCATCCCATTAAACAGCAGGAACATCCCAGAGTTTATGTGACATGGAGAAATGGGTGGCAGTGGTCTGTGATCTGCTCTGACCGGCAGCAGCTGCACCCTTACATGGAATCACCATGGGGGGGGGTAATAAACGAATAAACTCCTGGCGGCTTCAGAGACGACGGAGACGACCTACATAATGAAAGTTGTCGTTGGACGCCACTCCGCTAACGATGCCGTCTTTAGCCCCGCCTACATCATGAACTGGGACCCAAAAGAAACGCGAGTACAAAGATTGTGTGTAAGAATCACAGAGCTGGTTTATTCAGGAGCGGCCCGGTTCAGAATAAAGGTCTTCTGACACAATCAAATAACCAATCAGCAAGCAGGAAGAATAAAGGGCTACACATGATCAGTCTGTTGGTTGTTCCTCCATAATTGAGGGATGAAATTAAAAACTTGGGAATTTCAGAAATTGGAATTTCTGATTAATAGATAAAGCTATTTTACAAGGTGGAAGTTCTGATCAACATCGCCACTCACGACTCAATCAGGGGTCATTTCAACATGGCGGCGCCTGGCCCAAAGCGGCGTCTGAGGGAGGCGTGGAAGCGGGACGGCTCCTATAACTTGTGGTGTTGCTGCGAGGCCGCTGCCGTCTGTAGGAAGCCAGAAAGCAGAGGAGCAACAGCTCCAGGGTGGTTGAGATGGACGTGATGATCGCCCGACACCGTCACCACTGTGTGCTGAGGCGACACAAACATCCCAGTTAGAATCAGAAGGCCTCAGCTAAAGCGCAGCCTAACACCATCCTTCTGATATTTCTGTCTCGTTCTTGTTTCCCTGACATTCAGGATGCAATTTACATTTTTATGAGTGTATGTTGGGACAACTGCAGTTCATTTTATGGCTCATTGTCCTCCTGAAGTATCCGCCTCCACTTCCTGTCTCCGGCCTGTGGCCTTATCATGAAAACATCTTTATATATGGAGAGAAGAACATCTCAAAAAGGAAACTCGTGCTTGTTTAACCGGTAGAAAACTGTACAGCCACAGGTTATCAACAACAGCCCTGCAGGTTTCCCACGTCAGGCTCCATCGTGTACATGAAAGTGGCGAAACCAGCATTGGGGGGGGGGGGGGATCTCCAGCATTGAGGGGGGGAGGTGTGGACCTCCATGAATACATCATCCTTTTCAACACTTACGTTTCTTTTACGGTAACCGTCGAGGAGTTTTGATGAAAACTGGCTTGATGACACCACACCAGCGTTGTTCTCCGCCTTTGCCCTAAAAAGAGGCAACAGAGTAATAAGTCAAAGCATTTTCAACGTAAATTTGGGGATTTCTGATTCATTTTAACTGTCGTACAGGACCACCAGGACAGAGGCCTGTATCCTCGACTGCATCTCCAGACTCTGCTCCAAAGTGATGCGCGCTATATTTTTCTAAAAATAGAACACCTTGTTTACACGTGCAATTAAAAGGTGAATGCTAAACCTGTAGCACGATAATGTCGTGAGTGTCGGGAACGTGAGCAAAGTTAAAAATGGCTTACAAAATTAAGTCGAAAGTCTCTGGAGAAGACAAATCCTGCAGGAGAGAAGAACACTGAGCTGCCAGCAGGACAAACAAAGTGAGAGGAGATTATCAGGCTGGGAAAGGAGGCGACACGCACGTACCACCGCTAACTGGAACCAGACCGCGCTCTAAAAGGACGTGCACGGACCGTTCAGACAGGCTCGGATTTGCAGTCTGCAACCTGAAATAAATAAAGGAAGCCATCGTTTTAACGTTAAAATGACAAAATTGGCTGACGTAGGCTGGAGTCTGATAAAAACAAAAGAAATAGGAATTAAATTGCTAAAATTGACTAAGCTAAGCCAAGATAAGCACAACTTGCCAGCAGTTAATTTTATATTAAGCTGTTTGCTTCAGGCACAGATCAGAAGTCCTCTAACAGCCTTCAAATTCCAAGATTCTGTCTGTGGAGACAAAACAGGATAATGTGTCTCGCTACAGAAGTGGCTGATTAAAGGACAGCGAACGGTGCTAATTAAGCTGGATAGTTATGGGCTGGTGGAGACCACTAGTGCCTTCACCAGCATGAGCCTCACACGCAGGAGCAGATAAACACTTTCCAGCAGCGGTGCAAAGAGAGTTTTCCTAGGACTGATACCATCTTTGGACAAATGGTCACTTCAAAGTCAGAATCTGTGGCATAAATAATCGTTCTTTCCGCTCGATGAGGAAGTGCGGTGTTACAGTACCTCTCAACGGCCTTCTCATAAGTATAAATTCGTTCTGACTTCTCGGTCTTTCCTTCATACCGACACATCTCGTCCATCCCCTCCCTCATCAGTGTGGGTATTTTTTCCTGTTCAAAATGATGAAGAGGAGCGTTAGAAGGTCTTTTACATGTAAAAGGAGTCTTACATTATCATTTATACAGAATAATGGCCATAGAAAATGGAAATTACTAGATCTGTAGGTAAAAACCCTAAGGAGTCGAGCAGTATGACGGCATCCACCATCTCCGGGTATAAAGCGCTGAACTGTGGAAAACAGGTGAACTAATCCCAGCGCAGGTAACAGTCTGGATTCATGCTGAGGAGACAGAAATCTCACCAGAGCTGCGATGTTCCCACCTGTAAAAGACACAACGCAGAGTTTCGGGAAACATTCTGTCTGAGAACAGCAGGTTTGCACCTTATATCAAACAAATGATGATGCAAGCGTCTTCCCAGTGTGATGCTCACCCATACTGTGGCCTATAATGGAGAATCTTGTCCACTGGAGACCTACAGGAGTTAGATCCACTTTCACTTGTTATTTATGGCAAAATAATTGGGAAGATTTCAGACCGATAAACACAGATGTCTATAAATGTCTTCACATTTAGTCTCAGAGACCTTTGATGATGTGACACACATCTGCCACGTATGCAGTAAACATGTAGAACACTCCAGGAGGGCGATGGGAGGACAACCCATGACCCGCGAGGTCCACAGCCACATATCTGCAGTCTGTGAAGAAAAATGAAAGAGAAACATTTGTTGTCTATGTTGCTGTTGTTGTGTTAGTGAAATAAAACCTTTGAAATTTAGTTCTGGAAAAAATGTCAGGTGATGGACATTTCAAATCAACAATATATTATATATTATACAAAGCTTTTGATGGACTCTGATGCCGTTGATCTATATTTACAGTAAGAAGTTAGTTTATTCTGCTAAAAGAGTGTTAGCATTCACATTTAAGCTCAAAACTATGCTTATTTATCTTGTATTTTGCTGTCATCTCTAAAACCTGCAGCCAATTAAGTTCTAATTTCCTTATATTGAGACATCAAACTCATAACTGTGAGATTATAACCTGTGTTTATAGTATGTTATGTCACGATTTGAGACTAATTTATATGTAATAGGCTGGCAGCCTTCACCTTTGGGTAGCAGAGGAATGAGGGTGTTGAAGGACCCGCAGTTGTCAGCCCAGCCGTGCAGGCACAGCACAGGACGACCATGATCAGGACCCCAAACTTTGCCCCTGAGTTCTCCCCACGGTACCGGAACAGAGAGCTGCGACTCTGGCAGAACCCCACAACATCAGAAACAGCCTTAAAGTTTACACCTGTTGAGTGGTTTTAATCACCTGTTTGAGCCATTTCAGCAAAACCCAGTTTCCTGTCGCAGAAAACTGGAATTAAAATCCCAGATGCCGCCTGAAGCAGGACGGAGGCGGGGCTTAATTAGCTGTGGAGCTTCTATTTCCTCAGTGTTGACTGACAGGTTTTCTCCTGAGTGTTGACTGACAGGTTGTTTCCCTGAGTGTTGACTGACAGGTTTTCTCCTGAGTGTTGACTGACAGGTTGGCTCCCTGAATGTTGACTGACAGGTTGTCTCCCTGAGTGTTGACTGACAGGTTGTCTCCTGGATGGAAAATGAGAATAAAACTGGAATTTCGATCCCTCCTGTAGTAATTAATGCTGTGTACACGCTGGTGGACACAACAGGTGGCTATCACAACACAGTAAATATGGCAAAGCTCAAGAATTCAAATGAGGTTTAATGTGATCAGAACTCATGTGATACTTTTAATTTCAAGAGAGACAAATTAAATAGGATGTTGTGTTACAGTGATCTGTGGAAAAGAGGTCATGAAGAAAGATGTGGCAGGATGGAAACAACATAAACTTCATTGTTTTATTATTACTGGCAGATGCACAGGCTCAAGCCTGACCCACACTAAAATGTGAGTTATAAAGAGGTGGTGAAGGGACTTGATGGTAGTGTGAATATCCAAAAAACCCAACTGTGACTTTATCGGGCTCAGTTACAACTCCTCTCTTGGCAGGTTGACAGTGAGTAGTTTCTTTTGCAGGAACTCTGAGACGAAGGGAGCCACGGCTTCAGGCGTGTTGAGATGGGCGTGATGGTCGCCAGGTACCGTCACCACCGTGCGCTGAAACCAACGCAGGCAAGAAGGCGGATTAGCTGCAGAGACACTGAATCTCTTCCAGACCACCAGGACGGATGCTCTGCAAACTCACATCTCTGTCACGGAGAAACTGGAGAAGTGTGGAGGTCAGTTCATTCTGGGATGGTTCAGAAAGACTTCTTTCAGAGCCATCTCGTGCACTGGGAGGGATGAAACATGCACTGGGTTATTGATACTGGGAATTATGTTTACAGTGAAGATCCAGTGGGCACATATTTTGGATAAAATAAACATGAAATTAAATAGGGCGTGTTAGATGTTTTATAATAATGCTAACATATTATTCACTTAGAAGGAAAATAACTAAATAAATACTCATGCAGCCCCCCTCTATGGGTAATATAGTGTTAATACACATGATTGGAAAGAAGCCCAGAACGGAGCTGAATGTAGAAAAGTTTGTATTATTTATGAATTATAACATGACTCTCGACTCCAATAATAACTTTTAGATGAATCTAAAACGCCGAAGGCCTCCAAGTGGGGATTTTTGCTCCCAGAATCTCAGAAAATTAGGTTTAGTTACCACTACAGATTCTCACAATTCTTACACACTGGACATTTTAGAAAAATCTGCCTGTTGTGGCACAGATGTAACAAAGTGACGTAAACTCCTACAGACAAGAACAAGCAGTTTCTTACAGGACAATGAGAACCGATGCCTGAACCCTCGATAGCATCTCCAGGCTCTGCTCCAAACTGAAGCGCACAATATTTTTCTGAAATTACATCCACAGAAAACTGAAATTTGGACTTTTGTTGCAGAAGACACGATATACGTAAAGAGAGTGGCAAATGTGGGCGTTGGGAAGGTGAGAGGTGGCTCACAAAGTTAACCCGCAGGTCCCTGGAGAAGACAAACCCTGCAAAAGAGGAAAAAACATTGGTGTGCCAGCAGGAGCAGGAGAGATTAGTCCTCAGAGAGGCCAGCGAGACGCACCGTCTTCACGTTGGACTAGGCCTCGCTCTAAGAGCACGTGCACAGACTCTTTGGACAGACCGGGGTTTGCTGCCAACATCCTAAACAGGAATGACAGATGTTGGCACAGAGCCACCGAAATATGACGGGCAGCCCTGGACTCTTGTGATACCTCTCTACTGCCCCCTCATAGGTGTAGATCCTCTCCTTCCTTTTTTCATAGTGCAGCAACTCCTCAATGCCCCGTCTCATCACCGCGGGTAATTCTGCCTGACAAAGAAAACAAACACACACTCGAGTAACTGCAGGTCTGGGACGCGAGTTTGAAAACGGACAAACGTGCGTCTTTGTTTCCTATTCAAGGGTCTGATAGAACATAAAAAGTCTGAATGTGTGCGTGTGGACAGCTGGATTAGAATCTCTACTATTTCTATTGTTCCAGTTAGCATCTCTCTTTTAGCCACAATTGTGGGCATTAGCCGAGTATTGCCTGGTGTGTGTCATAATTACGACACGCATTTCCTGACTCGTCTGACCCCCCTTTTTAGGGTAATTTCCGCTGTTAAAGTGGTTCATACTGTAGCTGTTGGCAAGACTCCAAAACTGTCCAGAAGGATGAGAACATCCACCATGTCAGGATACAGAGCAGCAAACTGCGAGAAACACGATGTGCGTTAAACACGACGACAACCTCTTACGTGACAAACATAAAGACAGGGTAGAGATCAGACACGCACCACCGCAGCAATGTCACCACCTGTAAATAAAGGGTTTAATTGACTTACTGCTGCGGTGTTAACGATAACCGTTAGCAACAAACCCTGAGGTAAAGCTGCACTCACCCATGCTGTGACCTATGATGGAGAATGTCTGTAGCTGCAGAGCTGTGGGAGTTCATTTCACACCTCATTAAACAGCAGAATCCAACTGCTTCATTACAGAAGACTCACAGAATGTTTCAGTTGACCACAGACTGGAGAATAATCCCAGGGATAAATAACTTTTTCAAGTTACGCACCCTCAACAACTCTGCGTACATCCATCACATAGTCAAGAGCTGAATAAAAGGTCCCAGGAGGACGGTGTGATGACAACCCGTGGCCTACCAGGTCCATCGTCACATATCTGCACTCTAAAAGGGAGGAGAAAGATAAAGGACAATGTAGGTGTGTCATGCTTTATGTATCTCAATACATATTAATAATTATATATATATGTCTCATGATTTGATTGAGAACAGGTATTTGGTTTTCCCAATTAAAATTCTGATATTGGATATTATAAGGAACATGTATTTTACCCCAGTAAATGTTTTGATTTACTATTATTCTGGTACGAGATATAAAATTTATGTTTAATAACCCAATTCTAGTCACTCAATAGTGGTTGCACAAAGGTTAAGGGCTTGTTTTTGCATTTAAACTTTCAAACTACTGTTACTATCACAATGGCTCCTATAATCTAAGGCTAATTTAACGGCCTACTGTCGATACATTTACTGAATTAAATGCTTAATTACACAGAGACGTTGTGTGCAACAGTCACCTTTGGGTAGCAGAGGAATGAGGGTGTGGAAGGACCCGCAGTTGTCAGCCCAGCCGTGCAGGCACAGCACAGGACGACCATGATCAGGACCCCAAACTTGGCCCCTGAGTTCTCCCCACGGTACCGGGACAGAGAGCTGCGACTCTGGCAGAACCCCACACTAATCTCACCCAAGTGCAGTAGCACATTTAGCAAATGCCCTCATTATCTTTCTTACCTGCTTTCGCCATTGAAGTTTAAGTCAAACTGCTCGAAAGTTTCCGTCACAAGCACAGCCGAGTACTTATTCCACCCGCCTTGTTCGCAATAATAAAGTGGCATTTGTTGGGAGATTTCCTCCTTCACCAGCCTAAAATGTGCAATCCAAAATCGGAGGGTTTGTATAAGTCGCTTGTTACCTTTACTCAAGTCGTACAATGGCTTTTTGAACGAGGTAGCAGCGATGCAGCTGATGGTAAACGTGTCACGCCAGCAGGTCAACTTTCAAATTTACACACTGATTAGAGAAGTCAGGACGATAAAGGACCGATATTCAGTCCAATTTATATTCAATTCAAATCACAGATTGAATTAAATCAGTTTCATCCCACAGACCATATGGAGCAAACACACGTTTTGTCATTAAAAATTCGTGTAGTATGCGTATAATTTAAAATGGATTTTATCTTTCACATTGGGTGTATCTACAGATCGTTTTACCAGCAGCCACGCAGTAAAAAGCTTAGACATATGAGCTCATTAAATCAAATGTATCTGTTAGAAATTGTGCCTATAACTTGCATCGAGGTACTGGACCCGGTCCTGGTGCCACCTCCTGCATCAATGCTGCCAGGATGTGCTTCATGCTTTTCTCCTGGGATGAACAGAGCAGGCAGGCTTCACCTCAGCTCTGCCAGGTGTAGCTTGTGTGGACTGAGGAGCCATAGGTGGAGCCATAGGTGGAGCCATAGGTGGAGCCATAGGTGGAGCCATGGGTGGAGCCATAGGTGGAGCCATAGGTGGAGCCATAGGTGGCACAGATCAGGAAGCTCAGCCTTGCCTGAGGGTTAGCCGAACCCTTCTCCACCTACCCGCCCACGTCAACCTTAACCTCCCAGGTTTTCCACTCATCTTCCACCTCTACTGCTCCAGAGATCATCAGGTCTTTCCTCTTCTCCGTGGCTTCGGACCACATCTTTGGTGCTGTCCCCCATCCAAAGCCAGCCCCCCCCCCTAAGCTGATTGAACTGGTTGAGACTCGCTCCACTTGCCAGTGGAAGCTGGGCACACCTCAACTTGTTCAGGACAAATGATTGTGTGCTGAATTTGTCCTCAGAAATAAGCAGCCACTTGTGAATATCAGTACCATATCAATACCAATGTTAATGTATGTTTGAACAGGGCGCAGCCACAAAAAGCAGCATCACAATGGAGCTTCTGCAGCACTGGCGCCTTTGCTTCAATACTTGTTTTCATTCCTGAGGTAAAACAGGAGGGGAAAATCTTCAGAGGAAAGTCTGCAACAGCTAAAATATTAATAACGGGGAGCAGAAATCAAAGATGCCAGCGTGAATATCAAACATTCTTCAAAGGCGGTGGGTACAACGTAAAGGAGCTGCAGCCTCAAAATACGCCTGTGACACACCAAGAGGAGCAGGAACACACCTCAGCGCCAGAGCTCCACACCGTAATACCAGTCGAGCTTTATCTCCCACAACGGGTTACGCAACTCTAGCCCATTATCAGGCAATTTGCTCAAAAGGCTCATAAGTACAGTACAGAAATATTGATCAAATGTCTATGAAGTTTCCAGTTTCGCAAGCTTGGTGTAACATGGAAAACTCAATACTGTGACTATGGACAATTTCTCCACATTACATGAAGTATTACAAAGTGCAGTACAGTGATCCCTCGCTATATCGCGGTTCATCTTTCGCGGCTTCGCGGATTTTTTTTTTTTTTTACAGTGCCTCTGAATCCTGATTGGCTCAGGGGCTTTACTGTTGTCTAGAAATAAAATATTGACGCTGTACTGTATTGATTTTTCACTTGTCAACAGTTTTCGTTTCTGTACATTCTGCCAACTTTACGTTTGCACTTGGTCGCTTAGCAACCATGGTGAGAATGGCCACTGAACTTCAGCGCACGGCACAAGAATGGGACCCTTTGATGAGTCGTTCATTGCAGTTCTCAAATATAATTGAAGGTGGCATATCCGTTTATAAAAATCTTCTTGCCCAGAAAAAGAAAGAGCGCCAACAACTGCCTATAACAATGTTCTTCTCTCGGAGAAAGACTCCTGCGCCTCCAGTAGAAACAGACGCTCCAGCGGAGCGGAGTCAGGACGAAGAGGCTCAGCTGGGACTGAAATACGCCAGTGACAATGTTTCCAATCTTGTACAGTATTACTATATTAAAATTATTGTTTTAAACAAAGTTTGGTCTTTAAAACAGGTTTTGATGTTTGGTTTCATTCTACTGTTCAGTATTGCATTGTAAAATAATTTAAAAAAATAAAGTTGCTACTTACGCGGATTTCACTTTTCGCGTGTTACTTTTGGAACGTAACTCCCGCGATAAACGAGGGATCACTGTACATGTAAAATGAGCTTAAAACTGTGACTGATTATAAGATGTGTTGATGGAGGTTTAAATGTCTTAACGGGGTTGATAAAGGGTGGCCTTCTTTATACTGTCTCTTATAACTTGGCGTTGGGAGAGGCTGTCTGGCTGGGGGGCTGTGAGAGCACTTTAGTCTTGAGGAAGTCGGACACAGCCGGAGCAACAACTTCAGGATTATTCAGGTGGACGTGATGATCGCCTGGAACTGTAACAATCAGGTCCTGAAAGACAGACGAGGCTTGTCAGTGCTAAACCCAATTTATTTCTCTAATTATGTTTAATTGTTGTGATCATTCATCTACCCCTCAGCATCAGGTCGCTGCTAGAATTAGCAAAATATACCATTTTATCCATCTACCCAAAGTTCCATCTCTAAAAAGCACAGTGGCATATTTAAATACCACAGATATGCAAATGTCTGCCTTTCCATGATAACATAAAGAGAGACGATAGGACGATTGGTGCAGCTCCTACAGCCCTGCCGATGCTGCACCGGTCCTCAACAGAGTGTGTGCAATAATGAATTCCCCTGGAATCAAAGGTAGCTCTGCTTGAACCATGTTGTGTAGCAGGGTTGCTTCCTTTAAAGGACGGCACCATTCAGGAAGCTTCAGAGTCCTGCTGCTCTTAAATAAACCAGAGAATAAATATATCAGCCTCACCTTTCTCTCACGATACACCTGCAGGAGGGCTGATCTGTACGTGTCTGATTTGTCGTATTGTTTATTGAAACCATCTTCGGCTCTGGAAGGTTAGGAAAAATGATTGCGTGTGAACGTACATAAACAACTTTAATATTGTATTGAAGTGATTAAATAATAAGTAAATAAGAGATGGGTCTTACAGGACTAGTAGAATAGGGGATTTTATCCTGGACTGCATGTCGACTATCTGCTCCATACTCTGCCTTGCGATGTTTTTCTGCAGTGGCAAAATACAAAAGTCTACTTTCATTGTGACATGATTGGAAGAAAAGGACAAAGAGTTAAAGGTCTTAAAACGGACCAGATTAATTCGAAAGTCTCGGGAAAACACCACGCCTGCAGGAGAAAAAAGAAAGGATGCAACAGCTTTATTAAAACAACCACAGTCAATACGAAACAGGAGCAAAACCAGACAGACCTCCGTCCACTTGGACCAGTCCTCGCTCTAAGATGTTGTGGACAGATTCTTCTGAAATACTCGGGTTTCCAGCCAGCAGCCTAATGAAGAGAAGCACATTTTTACTGCTCCTCTCTGACTGGATATTCACTTCTACTGATCAACACCTCTTCACTGCATTTTCATAGGTGTAAACTCTCGTCTTCTCTTCAGGCCTTTTGTCAAACTGAATGATCTCATCCATCCCCCGCCGCATCACATCAGGCAACTCTTTCTGAAAGAGCACAGAAACATTTTCACTTACTGTCAAATATCATCACCGACGCAGGAAAACCTGGAACAAAACGCGATTCGTTTTTATTTGTGGGATGTTAACGTACCGGATCTGCTGGTAAGAATCCATAACAGTCCAGGAATACGAGCGCATCAACCATCTCTGGGTAGAGAGCACTGAACTGTGGGGAGAAGACAGATCATGCACAGGGCAACCTCCAGGCATTTGATGCTTCCTGCAGAAGAGCCCGACAACCACTGGAAAACTGGTCCTACCATCCCAGCAACGTGGCCTCCTGGACAACACAAAAAAGAGATTCAATCCCTAAGAATCCAACTGGGTGGTTAGTTAGTGGTGAAATGCTGCACTCACCCATGCTGTGACCAATAATGGAGAATTTATCCCACTGCAGAGCTGAGGGAGCAAATTTCAGAGATCATCAATCTTATCACACTTCTAGAGCCAGATTTGACCTGAAATGAATGACATCACTGGAAAACTGCACCACAGAATCTGGATTTGGCTGGAATTATTTATGTAAATACTTCATATTTACATGGAAATCCTTACTGAAGCATTTCGTTTATAAAAGACACATATTAAAAACATATAATCATCCCACCACGCGACCTCACCGTCGATGACTCTGCGTACATCCATCACATAATAAGGAAAAGAGTAGAGAACTCCAGGAGGGCGATGAGATGACAGACCATGGCCTGCCAGGTCTATTGCCACATATCTGCACTCTGACAGAGACAACAACCAAAAGCGTGACAGCGATTAAAAAAGTTAAATTATTCAATTAGGATTGAGCGTGTAAAGTCACTGATTATCTCTAGTCCGTCCGGTCAAAGTTCAACATCCAGAGTTTGTGAGAGACGGGCCAACCTGAGAGTACAGGTATGAATACAATCACACTTATTCTAAAGTCTTTATGTGGGATATTCTGTCAGAAGTTTCAGGGCACCAGCTCTAAAAGGTGTGAGAAGAGCAGAGACCAGCTGTGATAGAGCCCAGGAACACTGTTGCTCCCACTCGCATATACACATACTGTGCATAGAAATATATCCTGAAAATGTCATAAAAATCTGTCAATAACCTTTCGAGTTATTTTGTCAGAAAGATGAAGAGTTTATTCACAAACACTGGCTGTCACATAAGCTCTTTGGCAGAGGTAATAAACATCAAATAACCATAAGCCGTAGAAATAAGAGAGAACGAGCAGAAGACTCCATACCCACAATGAAAAATATTTCTAATCTGTATTGATTTTAAGGGATCATTCATCACTTCATTAATCATAAAAACTACAGTGTGGCTTAATGAAATCTGACTTATTAAGAACACAACAGTCACCTTTGGGTAGCAGAGGAATGAGGGTGTTGAAGGACCCGCAGTTGTCAGCCCAGCCGTGCAGGCACAGCACAGGACGACCATGATCAGGACCCCAGCTTTTACCCCTGATTTCTCCCCATGGAACTGGTACCGAGAGCTCGAACCCTGGACAAAACACTGCTTCAGCGGTGCACGTATGACCGTGTGTGACTTGTTAGACAGTGTTGGGAAGCACACAATGCTGAACATTACCTTGTGCATTTTCTTTTATTTCAAAGAATCTATATTTTTCTGCCATTTCTACACAATTCTACTATTTTTATACCAAAAAAACCCAACCAGTACTAATTTATCATTTTAAAATATACCAAAACAGTAATTCTCTTTGAGAAACCTCCCTGGACACATCTGTTTTTATTAATGAAGGATTAGATTTCTGAACACGGAAATTATCACGATAATCATTTACGTTTTCTGCATCTGCGTCCAATATTACTCAAAATATTAATCAACAGATTTCTATGGTTTCTTCAGTAGATTCGCTAATTATGTTTATTAAATTGGTCAGACATCCAAATGAAACAAAGTTTAGAAGTGATAATATTTTGAGCAACGATGCAATTTTATTATATTAAGATTATTGGTTTTGTTTATTACTTAAAAGAAATTCGTTACCGGCTTGTTTCATTGCGGTGGAGGTCAAGTGTCTGACGCCTTTCAAAACGTTTATCATATTGGAAGACATTTCTGTCGGACAAGTGAAGTTTAAAGCCAAAAGTATAAATAAGTGTGACGAGAAAAGCGAAACATAAAACTTTAAACTTGAAGGTGCTGCGAAAGACTCGAAACGTCTCTGAAATTGTCACTGTTTACGGCTTTTTCCGGGTGCCGAGACACGTGACTTATAGATCAACTACTATTGGATGAAATGAAACGAGACCTGAGCGTCTCAACCAATGACAGCGAAGAAGAGTCGCGGTACCTGTTACCGAGCAACCACGGAGGGAAAACTAGGGCACAGTTCATATATGAACATACGATATATACGATATATAATCATATAGAAATCATGCACATAGCAATCAAAACACACATAACATGAAAATATTTTTTTTTATTAACTACACACAGAGGTGCTATTTTCCTTCAAATTTTATAACAATAAAATAAATTGGTTTTATTGAACGCAAATTCACCGAAGTGTGTTTAATCCGAAACTACTCTGGTTTAACCGTTTTTGGTATTGTGTGCTTACGAAAAGCCAAATTTTAAGAACATCATTGACATAAACACTTTGTTCTGATTAGACAGCAAAAGCTGGTGTTAGGTCTCACACAAGCACCCTGCTGAGAGGACCACTGCTAGAAATAAAAGCATATTCACTCACACTCGCATTAAACATTACAAAGAACAAATTTCCAAACACATATATTTTATTTGGTCTGTTGCTTTGAATAGACACACATAGCAAATGTGAATAACTGTCTTCAGCAAAGGAACATCTGTCCAAATGCAGTTTTCCATCATATCCAAAACGTGAATCTCTTACTGAATGGAAACGTCCTGTGTGGGGGAAAAGGGACATTGTAGTCATTTAAGAAGGATGCCAAAATCTATGGATGAAGGTGAAGAAGAGAATAAGGATTTTTTTTTCTTCTTTGGCAGCATTGCAACAGTTTTTAATCCTTGGATGATCAACACTGACATCTAAAATAGTAGTATGACGTTCAAAATTGACGTAGGTGAGAAGACGACTTATGCTCTGTGAAGCAGCAAAGCCAGCAGGGAGGAATCCACTTGGGATTAAAGCCACCTGCACAGGACAGGTGAGAGCAGATGAGGTTGTGTGCATGGTTCTACATCTGCACACTGCCCTGCTGGAAAGACCCATGAGCTGTAGGCTGGGGCTCGTTTCATATGTAGAAAAGGTCACCTATGGCGACATTAAAGCAAAACTATCCAAAGCTCTGCAGCGGACACACAGTCATACTATAAACACTATAAACAGAAACTAGAGGCTCCACCAATTGTACTAAAACCACAGATCCCATTGCCACCGAATGATTTTACTTCCACACAAATTCCCCATGAAGAAAGAACTGCTGGGCTCTGTCCTGTCCAGCATCTGAAGGGTTTCACGTGTTGTGGCGAATATTAAGAATTATGAAACTATACAAACTAACAATCACAGAAACAACGAGGCAGACCAACAGCAACTACCAAAGAAGCCCTAAAAAGAGAAAGAACGAAAAAAAAGAGACCACAAAATCAACAACAAAAACTACTGATGACTTTGGAAACCATGAAAGAAGAAAAAAATAGAGCAACAATACACATTGACACATCCAATCCTACACATATAATCCCATCCACATATACATGCACCTTTGGTCATGTGGACAGGTGTATGCATACCCCTACATATGTACACGGAGATTTGTGAACATAATTCAACAGCTCATGAGGTTCGTGAACACATTCAGACCACAAACACACTAAAACCAAACAGCCACAACCCCCCCCCACACACACACACACACACACACTGACCCAGGCAGCGGGACAAGAGCAGCACAGAAGGACAGAACAAATAGAACAAACTTAAAATTGTATTTTCTGAAAAGATTCGTTAACAGCGATGTTAAGATTTGGGAAGCTTAATGAGGTGATCGATGTTTTTGCCATTCCTCCCAGCGGCCAGCAGGTGTCACTGTTCTGAACCATGTCAGATGAGGACAGATGGATCCTTTTGGAGCTGATCGTTGGACCCCGATCATTGCTGCTGATTCTAATGTTGCACCCGATCACCTCATAGACTCAGGATTCAAGAGATTTGATCTGTGGGGTTTGGTTCCCTCTAGTACACAGTTTGTTTCACAACCCTCACATGAGCTTGACAAATAATAAATCACTTGAATTTAACACAACTGCAAACTAAATTTTCAGTATCGGTAAATCAAAGATGGAATGGACCTTTTTCATATCAGACATGTCAAAGCTGATTAAATCCGGAAAGGTCAGCGGATGGAAAGAGATGTGAAGTAGGTGGTGGTGGTGGGGGGGGGGGGGGGGGGGGGGGGGGGGCTGGAATACTTTAATTGGTAGAACAGAGGGGGTATAAAAGATTAGTGTTCGCGGGAGGGGGACTCAGGCTGAAATTCTCACTTTAGTGTGACGGGATATTTCACAACTTTGCAGGTAATAACTTTTCTTTTAATGCCCAATAATTGTTGAGTTTGTGTTTATAATAAATTATCAAAAAAAATACAAATCTGTTGTGAAATATTTTTGGGAAGTGCCCCTGGTAACGCGAGACGCTGCTTTTTGTCTGTTTTTGTCTGTCATTGGTTGTTTTATTCTGCTTTTAACCCTGAAACCAGTGTTTCGTTTCACTCCTCTGAGGTCATGGCTGACTTTGAAACGGTTCTGAAGTTCTGGGGTCCAGTCGAGGCGGACTACGGTGCTCACGGGGGAATAGTGCTGACCCGGTTAGTGACTCCCAGGACACGAGCAGAACCTTATTGGGTTTTTTTGCATTTACTGATGGAATTCTGAAAGTTATCTATGCAGACCTTCCCCCTGTTATTGCTGCTGAATATCAACCAGCAGGTTCTCGCTGCATTTCCTCTTCTTTTCTTTTAGTTTATTCACAGAGAATCCAGAAACTCAAAAGCTCTTCCCCAAGTTTGCTGGCATTACGCAGAGCGACCTGGCAGGTAACGCTGCGGTGTCGGCCCATGGCGCCACTGTGCTGAAAAAGCTGGGTGAGCTCCTGAAGGCCAAAGGTAACCACGCAGCCCTCCTCCAACCTCTTGCCAACACTCATGCCACCAAGCACAAGATACCCATTAATAACTTCAAGGTGAGGCTGGTGTTCTGGCCCATGTTCTGGTGTTCTGGCCCGTGTGTTGTTATGAAGGTTTCTCTCACCAGCTGATCGCTGAGGTCATCGGGAAGGTCATGGAGGAGAAGGCTGGGTTGGATGCAGCCGGGCAGCAGGCCCTGAAGAACGTCATGGCCACCATCATCGCTGACATTGACGTGACCTACAAAGACCTCGGCTTCAGCTAAACGCCATCACACCGATGTTTCCAGCATCCAGGGCCTTTAAAAATCTGCGGTTTCTTTTGCTCATTTCCAATAAATGACGCTGGAATAGTTCAATGACATTGTTTACATTTGTAACCTCAATGGATCGTGACTAAACAATGTTGTAGATCGCAATATTTTCCTGTTAGTGGATCTTTTGCTGAAAAAATAAATTCTGCGTGTCGATCAATGTTGTCAGTCATCAGATCTTCTGTAATTCTCCTCCGACTAAACTCAACATTGTTACATCTTGTCACTAAAACCTCACATTATTCAGATTTCAACACATGCAAAAAGCAAAATTCAGACAGTGGACAAAATAAATGAGTTTTTTTGGTGGCCACTTTAGAAAATAGCCTTATTATTACTCACTAAGACTCACATGTGGAAGCTGGTGGAGATAAATCCTGATAATGTTCAGAGAAAAAGATGTACTTGGTAAAATAAGCACAAGAAAACCATCAAAACTGAATCATAAATGGATTTTTTTCACATTATACAGCGAAAAGAAGCGAAAATAAACCCTCTTGTCTTAATATCATCGTCGTGTTGCTCAGTTTGTGACGTCTGAAACAGCACAAAGATATTCGCCCTCATCAACACCCCCCTTTTCCAGTTTCTAACCGTGTTGGGGAACCTGCCCATTGGATGACTGTGCACGAGGGCCACTCGTGCAGACGTGACACCAGGCACAGCACGTTGGCTCACGCGGGTGATAGCTGAGCAACTGTTAACTGAAGTGGGCCAGGCAAGCATGTGACCCTGACCAAGCAGGGTATTATTGTCTCGGTGTGGCGTCTGTTTGCATCATTTAACCTCCAACGTGCACTATCCTCAGGAGCTGCACGCAGATTAAATAATCTTAAAAATATGTGTATAGAAACCAAACACAAGGTTTCCTGGTGGCGCAGCGGCGAGTATCGCCGACTCCTGCGTGTTGACATGGTCTGCCTGTACCGGGGGGTCCTCTCTGTCCCAGGTCCATGAGTGTGTAGCTCCCGCTGGGCCAGGGGGCAGAGCGGGGGGGGGGGGGGGCAGGTACAGGATGCTGAGCCTCCCACTCCAGTAATGGTTTTACCTGACGCCTTTATGTGCATTTCTCTTGAAATGTCTCTCTCAATGTCACACAAGAGAGTTGGTGCTATGTTTATGATTTTATTCGGTTTAAAGAACAAAGTCACGCGCACCCAGAGCAAGAAGAAGGCGTATCTGTTCGGCATTAAGATGTCATATTAAAATAACAGGAATATGTTAACGTGCTTAAAAATCAATACAAATATGAAAAGGTTAGACAGACATCTCCAACAGAAAGAAACCAGCCGGTCAGTCAAAGGTGGGCTGGTCGATATCAAAGGGCAGAGAGTAGCGGGTGAGGTTGGACAGGTAGAGGGCCGTTGCCATGGGAACGAGGCCAGCAGCTCCCTTCAGGATGGTCAGCAGCCTCTCTGTGGCAGTGGTCAAACCGTTTGGTGTCTGGGGGGAGCAGACACGTTTCATACATTTGTGTTTGATGAAATGCGCGGTTACTTTTGGATGTTAACACGGAAACATTAGAGATTACAGTCAGCTTTCTTTGCTAATTTAGCTTTTTTCTAGGTGGTTTAAGTGGTTTTTAATACCTTAAGTTAGGCGCTATAAAGACCTGAAGCCGTTCTCAATTGATTATTCTGGGGTGGGAATCAAACAGACCTGATCCTCTGCAAAGAGTAAAGGGCTCTGGAGCGAAGCAGCCAGTTTTCTCACGGCGTCGAGACGCTCTGGAGGCACTGAAGCATCACGAGCTACAGAGACAGACACACAGGACGGCAGTCACGGTGATGGATGAGCAAAACAGCACTCAGCAGAAAGCTGCGAGGGTCCTTTTACAACAATAAATGAAAGCAGTGTCGTCAGTTCTGCGCTACATTGCAGTTTATGTGTTTCATTGAGCTGCCAAAAGCATTTTCTGTACCATTAGTGACCATGAAGCAGACTTTTCCAAGGAAATATCCAGAGTCCAAATGTTTCAGGGATGCTTCTGCTGACTGCAGGCTTGAGCAAGACAAAACCATAAAGTAAACAAAGGTGTCTTTCCCACTAAACGAAGCACGAGTGGATACTGTAGCTTTGCTTTACTGTATAAAGAATAACCATTGAATGTGCAGCTTTTATTGTATGGGTACCTGAGTTCTGAGGACAGGTGGATGATGAACACCACCAAGTCGATCCTCGGACGACTCTCCTCATTTTCCACAGGTAAAGGCAGAGTCTTTGCGAGTCTCCTGTATGAGGGCTAAACTTGATTAATCTTTTGTGGATTGTGTGATTTATTGTCAAAAGAACCCCCTAAATAACCCCATTCTGCAGGAATGCCAGTGTCTGCCTTCTTAAAACCTGCTTCCGTGAGCATCCTGGAGAAAGGGGACCGCTTTACTCACACGTTCACGGTGAAAGTGGCCTCCTCCACCAGAACATCTGCTAAAGGCTGCTGCAGCTGCTCTTCGCTCTCCACCAGCTGGAAGAACCAAAGCAAGAACACCTGACACAGGAGATCTCAGGCTGGCTCAGGTGAGCGACACGTTCTATACTGATCACATATAATCTGGAATTACGGAAATATGTACACGTCAATTTACATATCGACAGTTTAATATCGTTAAACTTATATATCGATATATATATACCGTATATATGTCCGTAAACAAAAACGTTACCAGCCAGTAACGTGGAAATAATAAACACCGAAAGGTTTTGTCATAAAACCCACTCACCAAAATGTTGGCTGTGTTCAAACCAGGCAACTTACTAAACGGCTTCAACAACGACATCACGATTGAAAATACAACGTAGTGTAATTTCATTTAAGTAATCTCTTCATTCCGCCTGTTTCTTTCTGCGCGCCAACGTCGTCACGCAAATGACGCCATGACGTATCGTCGTCTTCTTCTTCTTCGTCTTCTTCGTCGATTTTTATAGTGGCCTACAAACCACAGTAACGGTGCCTAGCGCCACCTATCATACTGGAGCGTCTAACAGACTCCAGTACATATTGAAGCATTGTGTTCTTGGGTGAATGTATATTTAGCTTCCCTGACTTGGTTCTGATTCTCTAGTACTCCCCGCAGTCTGACAGTCTTTATTCGTTTCCCAGCTCCTTGTTTTTCGTCAGCCAAGTACATTACGAACTTCCTCTTTCGCTACACAGGCACATTGTGTGTTTGTTTCATTTCTTCTGTGCATATGGTCGTTGAGTCTTATAGGACCAGACCTTAAACTTCTGGATACATTGTCTTCTTTCCTATAGTAAAACTGACTGCTTTCGTATTTGTTAAATTCCTTTTTTTATTGTTCTTATTCCAGATGTCCTGCCTTCTAACGTTTATTAGATGCTGAATGAAAACGTCGATACATCGACTCGGTTATGTGACACCATCTACAGGCCGTTCACCGAATTACAAGTATGCAGAATATTTTAGGCAGTTCTTCCACTGCAAATGCAGTCAAACATCACAAATCTAAAATGCGACCCGAAATGTGCGTCTATATTACACATTTAATTACTTTTGCCAAGCAGATTATGTGACAGGCGACGTCTGTCTGTCAATAAATGTTGACAATAGGCCAAGTAAGAGCTGGTGCCGTTTTGGTGACGTTCTGGATTCCAGAGGGACTTTGACCTTGCAGATATCAAAGCCAATAGTCTTTGATCTCAGCACGTTTGCTTCAAGCACAAAATACATATGAATTTACATTCTAGATGTAACTACAGGGGCAAGCTTCAAAGTCTGGGTAAGAAATGGTTTTCTGCTGGTCTTTTACCAACATGGTGTTAAAAGCTCGAGATATAATGCAGTGATGAGAAATAAAAACACAAATCAAATGGAAGCAGGACATTTTATTGAGTTTAATGGGGACACAGCAAAGTAGATTCCTCAAGATCAAGGATGTAACACAGCAAACAGGAAACAAGTCCAAGTCTTTCGTACGTCAGTATGTAAATGTGTGATACACGGGTCTGTCAGACCGCCATTAAAATAACTGGTTTCTTTTCTTTCAGAGGGGGAGATCAAAGCTCGTGATAGCAATGATGTTTGGGGCTCCATGGGATTTTTTCTGACACTATGGCTTTAAATCAGTGACTAAAATACAAACACAAAATATGCCATCAGTCACCCACAGCTCAGTTCCAACACAACGTTAATGTCTCGCTGTGCTGGAACGGAACCTTTCAAAACAAAAAACAAACTACGATCCAACTAAAGACAATAATGACAGCACTTTAAACTGAATGAAATAAAACTAGATTGAAATTAAGGCTTCCATTTTGTTCTTATTCACTCTTCCCTAACTTTTCTCAAAATAAACAGTCAAATAAAAATTGGTTTGTAATGGTTATCCACCACCACCGCTGCCCCCCCCCCCCCCCCACGTTTCACCTCGGGTCACTTTTAAGCATGAATAAAGATACAAAGCTGACACAGAGCCGCACACGCATTCGCACCAGCAAGAATATCTCTCTTCATAACCTAACGATGAGTCTCAAAAACGTCGCCTCCTGCTCAGATCTCCCCGGACTCTCGCTCATCTGAGCTGGAGGGTCGGTCCCGCTCAAACGACAGGGACCGCTCTCGGTCTCTGCCCCTGCCTTTGTCCATGGAAGGAGACTTCTCCCTGTTCTCCCTGTCCTCCCAGTCTCTGTGGTCTGCCCTCACTCCTGCCCTGTCTTCACGCCATTTCTCCTGGGATGGCGAGCGCTCTCTTTCACGGGGGGGAGATGATCTGTCTCTGAAGGAGATGAGAAAAATCAGCACCTGCAGCCCTTTGTGTTGCCCTTTGAACAACTTGGTGTCACATTATGTCAGAGTCAACACGGAACCTCTTCCTCTTGTGCCGATGAGAGTGGGAGTGCGAGCGGTGCCTCTCCTTGTGCCGATGTTTCCTTTCTCGCTCTCGATCCCGCTCTCCGCCGTCTTCTCTGGAATGAGAGGAATGGTGGCGCCTCGAACGGTGGGAGGATGAACTGCGGCCGTCCCTGAAAAAACAAAGGAGAGCAGGTTTTGCCAGACAGGCCACGCCTCCGTAGGTGTACGTGCAGGTTTTTGATTGGCTGCATCCACTGTGCACACAGCAGAAAAAGGCAGTTTCAGACACACCTGTAGCGATCTCCGCTTCTTGATCTGGACCTAAAGGCAAAACACGGTCAGCTTCTGTGTCGACCTCATCCTTGCATCCTTGTATCCTTGCAGCCTTACCTCCTACGCTCCCTCTCTCTGTCTCGTTCTCTCTCCCATTCTCTCTCCCTTTCGCGTTCCCGCTCCCGCTCCATCTCCCACTGTCGCTCCCTCTCCTCTTTTTCGCGTTCCTCTCGTCTCCTCGTCCGCATTTTCTCTTGCTTCTCCATAACCGCTTTCTGCACGGATCAAAACCAACGTGGCTCTTTAGGGCCGCCCCACACACGCGCCCGTCTCTTCTGTGCAGCTCACCCTCAGCTTTTCAAGTTTCTCCCGGATTTCGATGAAGCCGAGGTGCAGTTTGCCCCCGAAGTGGTCGGCCAGACGCCGGTCGTTGTCGTGAAGACCTAAATAGGCAGAACACACCTCGCAGACCCGCAGCTTCTGTTGCTGGAAGGTGGAGGCAGGCATTGAGTTTCTGTACACTTCCTGCAAGAACATTGAGGAGAGGAAAGATGAAGCCAGAATAAAGAATAAAGGCTTAAAAATGTACATATAAATCTGGACGAAGCCGCGTCCTGAACGTTAGTTCATTCGTCTCTCGGTTTTTAATCGTCACAGAAAAAAAAAAAAAAGCTCAGTTAAATGTCGACCTCTGCATCTTTCTTCAAGCCGCGAGACTTCTCCACGTTCTCCAGGACCTTCTGGGCCTCTTCCACGTTCCCTTCGCCCCCGAGCTGCTCGGCTTTGGCCAGCATCTTTCCGATCTCTTCGTTCAGCTCGTGGACACGCTCGGCCTTTGAGTGGCGGAGGAGAGGAGAGACGTGAGCAACGGCTACTGTCTGACATCAGCCCAGACTGGCGTGAGGAACCCCCCCAATCAGAAGAGGAAGGGAGCGCCGGTCACCTTGGCAGCCACCTCAGCACTGATCTCATCCTGAGTCTCTGCTAGCCTCTTCTTGGCCAGCTCGGTCCTCCGGTCACAGTCAGCGATGAAGGACTGAAGGTGCTCAGCAGCCTGGGACAGAAACACAAGCTTTTTCACTTTTACTCACCAATTCAAATCAAATCTACTTAGTTCAGTCGAACTAATAACACGCTCACAGAAATCATCCTTGAAGGAGTGAAAGTGAAACCACATGTAAAATAAGTCCAGCAGATGATGTGATGCCTTCTAAAACGTGTCACATCTTTTAACTCCAGTGAATCTACGTGTGGGAAGCGGCGCTAAACTTTTGGCCGTTTTCGCTTCCACGATTCTGACATTTTCGAATGTGTGAAAAACAAAAACCAGCTTCAAACAAATGGAAACAATAACTCAAGAAAGAAGTTGTATATTTTTGGAAAATGGTAACCGACACGACTGAAAGTATGCAGGTAATAAAAGGCATCAAATAAGCTCTCGTGAGACGAATGCTTTATACACGGGTAATAATCATGTTATAAAGGGAAATCTCAGTCAGCGAAGAGGTTATTACCTATTTGATGTAGTTTATGGAGATTCGTCAGTCGTATGGCCTGAATATTATGAGCGAGTGTGAAAAACTTACATCGAGTTCAAAGAAGTACTCGTGCTCCTTTGAGGCGATCTCGTAGTCGGCTCTGAGGGCCAAATCGTGAACTTTCATGCACTCTCCCAGGTCCATTCGCTGAGGAAATCACAATTATTCCGTTAAAAGAGGCTCGTGTGCAGTGCATCGCCTCCCCGAACACATAAAATAACCTTTTCTTCCAATTGTTTAGAGCCTCATAAAAGTTTTTTCCATGATCCAATTTACTGACGGCTACTTTCGGAAGAGCTGATCAGATTTATCGGAGTGGCCGGTTTGTTACGTCTAAATTCACCGGTCCGATCAGGTCGTTCTGAAACCTGGCTGCGTCGTATCCGTCACTCTGAGGAATCGTCACGGTAAGTTTTAACCGCCTTTATTGGCGGCCACTCGTGCTCAAAACATAACGTGGACGAGAAAGAAAAAACACCTAAAGGAGACGTGCGATTAAACGCAGCCCAATAGACACGTCACACGGCTTCACATGGCGTTGGAAAGTCTGTGACGTGTCGACCTCGAGCTGTACGTTTGAGACTAAACTTGACCTGACCGACCTTTGAACTTGGGCCAGTCTTGACAGCCCCCCAGAGGTCACGGATGCTTGACCTCTCATCCCAGTCACTCAGAAACTGCTAAGCGCCTAAATATGGCGGCTGATGTTTTCATGACTCATCAGTTTGATGATTGCTAAAATATCTGCTGGATAAATGTCATTTTTAGCAGGAAGTGACGTTATTGAACAGTACAATAACTCGGTTGAAGTCGCCTCTTTGGTTCAGGTTCGCCGCATCTCGTTACCTCACCCAGCTGGTTCTGAAACACTTTATTTCTGCTCTCTTTGTGACTGCTGTACCTGTCTGGAAGGTGTGCTTCTCTGTGGTGGACGGTGGTACTCACGGTGCCGGACAGGATGTCGTGGGGACACGAATCCAGCAGGTGACTCTTGCACACTCGCTCATCCGTGAATTTAATTCTCTGCCTCATGGAATCGCCTTCGAATGAAAACCAACACACGCACACATGTTAAGGTTCGACACGTCGTCGTGAATGATGACACGCACTTAAACCAGGCTGGAATATGGGATGAATGAGCCCAACATCTGTAACCCGAGGATGTCTGAATAAAACTGGAAACGGCCCCTTTGATCAAACACCGGAAATTAGCAACTAAGACACGACGTAAGAAGCCAAAGTTTTCACAACTTATGTGTAAAGTAATGTGGTGAACGCGTGTAGCACAACAGGTAGGCAGACCGCTGGATGTGCCGTTAGCACGCCCGGGGTCCGAGCACACCTCACCGCCGCCGCGGAGCTAACGCGTTAGCTTCCCGGCTAGTTGGACCAACAACATGCACGCGTGCCGCGAGCAGGTGGCCCTTTCCGGGCCGCCTTCCCATTCCTCACCGTCTCTCCCGGTGCCCATGAGCTGGTCCAGCATGGCCCGCATCTGTGCCTGGGCCGACATGTTCGTGCGTGTAGAAGCGGCTAACGCTGCGGGAGTCCCGACACATGCAGCCTCCCCGTCAGCAGGCCTCGCTGTCGCCGCTACTTTGTCCCCACGAGACGGAAACGCTCGCGCGCGTCCACAACTTCGACACTCTCGCGAAAAGCCTGGAAGACGCCAAACGTGAACTTGTGAGCGCCGGAGCCTCGGTGGAACAAGTGCAGCGTCTGGTCGGAACCGCCGCCGAGCTCCGGTCCAACGTCGTGTCGAGAGACGGTATCAAAGGGCGGCGACGGAGGCGCCTCGGGCCGCGAAGTCACCCGGGGAAACACCCGACGGCAGCAGCCTCTTCCGCGGCGACACGCAGCACTTTCGCACCGCGTAAATAGTCTAAAAGTTGCCAAGTTTTACTGCGTCCTGCACTTCTACTTCCCGTCCGTGCGCGTAACCGCGTTGCGCGCTCCCACGCTGCTGCGCGGAAGTGCCGTAATTTGGGGCTCGCGCAGCCCCGCCGGGAGCTGAGGTGCGTTACACCTGTGTCGCCGGGAAATGTTCAGGTGTAACGCGGGTCGCGTTCACACCCTGGATGTAAATACGGGGGTCGTGATGCGGGCAACATTCATGGTTTTATGGTTTTATTTTATTTTTGCTGGAGCCTCTTGGCAGCTGTTAACGTGGCACACGACGTTTCAAATGTAGTAAAATAAGGGTAAAAATATATATAAAAAAAAATAAAAACAGGAAGCCAAATAGCAACATTGGATGATTTGGAACTAGTTAATCTGAAATGTCTGTCGGTTTCCTTTAGAAAGTCAAACTTATCCACGAACGTCACAGTACGATTAATACACTTATTTCTTTACAGGTCATGACAATTTAATTCAATGGAATTTAATTTAATTTAATTTTTGTCTCCCAGGTCCCGGTCCCACCCAAAGGGGCGTCCGGAAACGGATCCATACAGCGGAAAAATGGCGACGACTGCGCTGCGCCTCCCGCTGCGGCTGTCCGCCGCAAAGCTGTGCGTGCGGGCCCCTAAACCCGGAGCCAGGGCGGCCAACACCCCCCGGTGGACCCAGAACAGGACCGTCGTCTCGACGCCATCTGGAGCCATCTTACCCAAACCAGACAAAGTGAGTTTGATTTTCTCTCGGTTCCCGACGGCAGAACCCCAGCACAACCGGGCAGGCGGGCCTAAACTCGGCCGACACCCTCCGGGGCCAGTAGGGAGGCACCACTGAGCTCCCCGGCGCGCAGCAGCCAATAAGCGGCCGCTTGCGCAAGAGAGACGCTGGTTTACGGAAGTCGAGACCTCGTCAAAGGGCTTTAATGTAACGTCTTTCTGCTAAATGCTCCTTCATATTCTGCACGTTTGGGAGGAAATAACCTCGGTGTAGCGCGTCCACACGAATAAAGAGCAGAGAAATGAGCCTCTTTACCTGAGGGAACGACCCCCGCTTCCTGAAAAATGTCTCCTTTCCATCGAAAACGCCACAATTCAGGGCTGTTTGGACGTGTTGGCTCCATCTGGTGTCCAAATGTCTGTCTGGAGGAAGGTTTCTGAAGCCGTGCTATGTTTTCTTGTATCACCTTATATTTTGCCTTTGCTATGTTCGTCCCTGTCATGTGGATGATTTCAGAAGAGTTTCATTTGAATTTTCCCCCTGAATGCTGCTCCTGCTTCCCAGACGCCGTTCGGCCTGATCCGGATGACCGTGGTGGTGGTTCCCTTCCTGTACGTGGGCACTCTGATCAGCAAGAACTTTGCTGCTCTTCTGGAGGAACATGACATATTTGTTCCAGAAGATGACGACGACGACGACTGAACCGGCTGGAGAAAATAAATAGTAAGTAAGGGTGTTGTATAACCTTTGACCTCGGCTAACCCTGCCAGCTAGTTTTTTATCCCATTTGCAACGGTTCCGTCAGGCTACTCTCTCCTTTCTTGCTCTATTCTGGTGCCATTTGGAAAATTCTGACATGTTTTTTTTTGTTCTTTGCTGAGTTGTGTTTGTTTTTTGGGGGGAGAGTCGTGATTTTAGACGACAACATAGCCGTGAGGCGTCGCCATAACTGACTTTTTTATATTTACTCCTGCAGGATGCATGCCAGCCTGGGCAGGAAGCGGGAGCACTTTAACCTCCATTTCCCTCCGCCTTGTCTATTTATGTTGTTGATTTCGTTTTTGGGATCTCAATCGTGGGTCAGTCTGAACTGTTAGTTCGGCCTCCACTCCTGCTTGAATAAAAAGAGTTTGTCTCACATCTACAGACTGTTTATTCCACGTGCGCCACATTTTATTGCGTCCTATTTCCATTTTGACATCAGCTCATCAAAGGTTAGTTGCCTTCACTGCTCAGGTTTGCCTCGGCCCCCCTGCGGAGCCGCGGTGGCCACGGTCGGATGTCTGTTCAGGAGTCCATGTTCACCTGGCTGCTGCTTTCATGTTGCTCAGCTCGACACATGCTGCTGCTTAGAAGCGGTTTCTCTTTCCTAAAGCAAGGAGGAAGAACACTTAAACAAGCTATAATAAACTATCTGCTTGAACAAATGTCTTGATCTACCTTGGTAAGAGCCTGAACCTCACGCTGGAGACGGCTGATTTCTTTTTTAAGACATTGAACCTCATTGTCTTTGGCCCTTAATAATGTCTGAAAAAGAAAAAGTGCTGTTATTTAAAGTCCACATGGTGTGGATGTTTGATATGCCCTATGTAGAACTAGATTAAATCACAAAATCAAACTGAATAGGTCTAAATAATACATATATCATATATTGAACCTGTAATTGAAATGTAAAACCCGTAACGGGCCACTAGATGGCGGTATGTATCGTACAACAATGACAACATTTGTCAACATTGTACTTTTTAATGTGCGCACAAGGATGGAGATGGAAAATGTCAATATTCTGAAAGGGAATGTTCTAAACAACGTGCTGAAGCCCCCACAAAAGGGCCAAAAAACAATATTGGCATCATTTTATCAGGTAATTGATTATAAGGTACCTCCAACTGTGAAGAGTCGGAGCAAAACGATGGTTCGTCCGACCTCTGACCTGTGAGGAAATACCGCATTCGTGTGATTTCTTCTGCCAGATTAGCCTTCAGCTCCTGGAGAGAAGGTTATCAAAGATGAGGTGCTGGAGTACAGATTTAGTGTATGTATCTACGGCGTGTGTTCAGCATTAAATGTGCCTGGTTCTCTCTCCGAAGCTGCTCCAACTCTCTCTGCTTGCAGCCTGCCATTGTCTCTCTGGACTGGCTGTTTTGCTGGCTGCTGCTCAGCTGCAGGCACTTCTGAGCGCTCTGCTCTGACAGCACACCTAACTCGCCGTGCACGGTGTCCGCATGAGGCCTGTTGGGCACAAACACGAGGCATGTAGTGAACCCTATCATGGCCAAGTGCAGACCCTCCTGAGCCTGCAGCCAGGGCCTGTGAGCCAGAGAACGTTTAGTCTTACACGAGGCCTCCGTGTGACGCATCCACCTGGTCCGTTCCACCCCCCAGCCTCCTGGCTCTGCCCAGCTCCTCTTTGTGAGCTGCTCTCAGCGCCTCCATCGCTTTGAGCAACAGTTTGAATCAGTTATTTTAAAACATTGCAATCGCAGATATTAAAAACAAAGTTTTATCCCGGTGAGCTCCTCGACGCTGCTTTACCCTGTTCAGCTGACTGGATCTCCACCTGCATGAGCCTGTCTTTCTCTTCCTCCAGCTCCCTCAGCTCTCGCTCATGTTCCTCCTGCAGCTCCTGCAGCGCTCGACGATGAGCTATTTCCATGGCTTCTAGCTTAGCTCGACAGGGGGCCCCGGGGCCACATGGACTGTCCATCATTGTCACCATGGCTGTGGACTCGCTCTTAACGCTCTTCATTATATTTCGTAGAGGAAGGTCCTGGGAGATGTGCTACAGAGGAAAACACATCAGCACTGGAGCCTTTATTGGAGGAGTGACTGTAAGATTCCTCTTACCTCCATTTCTGACGTTTCAGCCGTGCTTGTTTGCACAGCTTGTGTTCCGTGTTTGGGGAAAACATCTCCCTGCATTGTGGATTTATCAGGTTCTGATACTCGGACCTCCTGACTGGACAGACTCGTCTGAGAGCCAACGTGAGAGGGTGACTGTTGGAGGGTGCTTGGCCGATAAACCTGAGCTCCGATGAGCGACTGTGCACTCATGTCCCTAAAGGACAGGCGCTCCAGTTCTGTCCACTTCATGCTGACCTCTGAGTCCACAGGGTCAATAACGGGAACAGGCACACTCCCGCTCTTCAGCTCCATGGAGTCCCACCTGCTCCCCATTTCACTTATCGGAACACCCTTCTCGAACCACCTGTTCCTCTCCTCCAATCGCTTTGCTTGCTCGCGGTCCCAGCCCTCCCCTTCCTCTCTGTGACTGGTGGGACATACGCGTCCCTCCGAACCCCCGACGGCAGTTCCGAGTGGCTCGGCCTGATGCGGGTTTGTGGCTGTGCAAGTCGCCGGTTCACAGCCAGAGTCCTGGCAGGTGAACCTAGCAGGGGGTTGGCATGGCGACACCCTGCCATACAGGGGGATTTCTTTCTCGTTGCTGCTTTCTGATTGGCTGCAGGACAGACAAGGAGGGTCATGTTACGAATGGGAGGAAAGGTGATAGAAGAGGCAGACAGACCACCCAATCACAACATCCAGTTTTGTTCTCTCTCCTCCTGAATTCTCTGAAGCAAATTCTGCTCACGCAATTTCCTGATCAACAAAACCGTGATTAATGCGAAGAAATTGGGCCTCTACAAGACATGAAATAACGAGTAATAAATGAGCATCCTCTCCCATCTCACTCTCAATCATATGTCCTTGACCTGCATTCATGTCTTTAAAAGCCTGAAACTCTAAAAAGACATTTTGTAAACGTATTCAAGACGTCTGTCGGTATAACACGAGACTCACTGCACGTTGTTCTGGATCGCTTGCTTTAGTAACTTCACCCAGTTCCGCTGGATTCTAGAGGTCATAGCAGAGAGAGTGAACACTGTTCTCTTTGTCTGCAGGAGATCAAAAGACACACACACACACACACACACACACACACACACACACACACACACACACACACAGAGTTAAACAGGAAACATGTAATTGATCTGGTAATGGGGGGGGGGCTGTAGGACTGGCCTTCTGCACTGTAAAACACAACGACACAAACGTTGCATTAAATATTGCATTACAGTAGCACATACTTGGATTTGGACTCCATAGTTCTTCTCTACATCACATTCTGACACATTCACACAGGACGCCAGGTCGATCTCTCCATCCAGGTCATCCAGCTGCACCACAACAACAAGAATTTAAGTTTGCAACCAAGAGCAAATCAATCCAACATCCTCACAAAGGAAACTTCACATCAAGTCGTACCTCCTCAGCGTCTGAGTCTCTGTAGAACCTCAGCCACGTATCACACAGAACAAACCAGTGTTTCCTCCACTGTCGACATGTGAAATAACATATTTGCCTTGTCAGCAGATGGAAGAAAGTTTGACACAGACAGAGCTGCGGAGGCCGTGCTGACCTTGCCATGTTCGTCCAGTCTGGACATCCATCCCTTTGAGTCGCAGCTTAAAGAGAACGAGCTCGGTCGTTTCTGAGTACGACTTGTTGTGAAAGGAGAAGGAAAGAAATGTAAAACATGAGAAGGAAACTGCAGAACTGCTACGATTGTTTATGGAGCGCAGGAGGTCACTCACCAGTTGGACCCAATTGCCCCCAGTTGATATTGGAAGGGAAAGAAGCATTAAAATCAACAGTGTGAGTTATTACAGGCCTGTTGACCCAGCCCAGATATCGGATGCTTGCATGGAATTTACAGCAGTGGATTTAGAACCTTTTGATCATGTGCACGACACTAAAATTAACTCAAAGCATCCTGGAACCTGTTAGTGAAGATTTGTCTGTGAAGGTTCTCAGTCCTCCAGCTCCTGGTATTTCTGCCAGTTAATCACAGCAACTGGACTGTTGGAGTTCCACGGAGACGTTTCTCCCTCATCCAGGAGGCTTAATCTGTCCTAACTGACTGTTGGGAGTTCCACGGAGACGTTTCTCCCTCATCCAGGAGGCTTAATCTGTCCTAACTGACTGTTGGGAGTTCCACGGAGACGTTTCTCCCTCATCCAGGAGGCTTAATCTGTCCTAACTGACTGTTGGAGTTCCACGGAGACGTTTCTCCCTCACCCAGGAGGCTTCATCTGTCCTAACTGACTGTTGGGAGTTCCACGGAGACGTTTCTCCCTCATCCAGGAGGCTTAATCTGTCCTAACTGACTGTTGGAGTTCCACAGAGATGTTTCTCCCTCACCCAGGAGGCTTCATGTGTCCTAACTGACTGTTGGGAGTTCCACGGAGACGTTTCTCCCTCATCCAGGAGGCTTAATCTGTCCTAACTGACTGTTGGAGTTCCACGGAGACGTTTCTCCCTCATCCAGGAGGCTTCATCTGTCCTAACTGACTGTTGGGAGTTCCACGGAGACGTTTCTCCCTCATCCAGGAGGCTTAATCTGTCCTAACTGACTGTTGGAGTTCCACAGAGACGTTTCTCCCTCACCCAGGAGGCTTCATGTGTCTTAACTGACTGTTGGAGTTCCACGGAGACGTTTCTCCCTCATCCAGGAGGCTTCATGTGTCCTAACTGACTGTTGGGAGTTCCACAGAGACGTTTCTCCCTCATCCAGGAGGCCTCATCTGTCCTAACTTACTGTTGGGAGTTCCACGGAGATGTTTCTCCCTCATCCAGGAGGCTTCATCTGTCCTAACTGACTGTTGGAGTTCCAGGTTCTTCTGCTCTTCAGGAGCCATGAACACCTTTGGGGCTTCAGTCACCTGCCTGCTCTATCTTCCCTGGCCCAAACGTGCACGTCATTATCCTCAAACCAGTGTGATAATGGAGACGTCTCCATGGAACTCCAACAGGCCAGTTGCTGTGATTCAACTAGTTAGTGAAGATTTTGAAGCTATTAACACGATGCTTTATCATGTAGACACAAATTGCCTCATTGTTGACAAAGTGCTGAAATACAAAGGTGACAATGGCTGCGACCCATTTTCAACCCTCCTGGGACGATAACTCAGAACGTTGTTCACCTGTGTCTGTCGCTGGTCAGGAGCACCTCTCTCCTCCAGCCTCGAAGCTCCGTGTGTCCCACCTTGATTATCTGAACTCTTTGAGAGAATTAAAAATGGAAAGATCTGCTTGTTCATGGATTCCTCAGCCTAAACAGTTGCTCATACCGGCGCATGTCGGGATGAGGCTGACTCTCTTCCAGACCAGAGTCCGTTTTCAGCCTCCCGATATTTCTCCCTTCGGTCTCTGCCTCGCTCCCTGCCCCTCCCCCTCTCTTCTGATTCAAACCTTGACCTGTAGGTGTCGAGTTCTTCTTGGTACCTTGAAGATCAAGTAGAATTGTACTCAGACCAGGTAAATAAAGCAATAACTCTCCTACAGACACACAACCAATTAGTATGAATTGTGCAGCTAAGCCTTATCGAAGACCAAGTCCGACCTTCATAACAGGTCAGTGGGTGCACACTGAGCATAACGTGCACACTGAGCATAACGTGCACACTGAGCATAACGTGCACACTGAGCATAACGTGCACACTGAGCAGGGGGATTCTGTACAACCCTGTGTGGCGTCACCAACCTGTAAGTTCTGAGCTTCTGATCCCTGCATGGACTGGGACTCTGGTTCCTCCATCTTAGCCCTGGAAGCTCTTCCTCTGATTCCAACTGGATTTTTGGGATGCCGGCCAGAATGACGTAGTCGTCTATTGTCATCCCCACCTCAAGCACAAACAGATCGATTATTCGTCTAAAATTAAAGTCTAAGGTTAGTGTCAGTACTTCAGACGTCCTAATAAAACACAGTATCACAGTATCTCAGTATCTCTGACTGTCAAAAACATCCATCCTGGAAATAAACAGGGCAAGAGGTTCCACTAGATTCCCGGATGTTATGACGATCTATCCAATTGTTTCGACATTTTATCCCGACATTCCCCTGCTTGCAACAAACAGAGGAGCATCCAGAACACACCTCCTCCAGGTCTTCTGTGGTCTTCTTTGGTTCGGAGACCAGTAACGAGTCCATGCCTCTCCTCATGTTGCTCCCAGATCTGTCAACTCTGGGGCCGGTATTCCACTCAGGATCCTTATCAGATCCTGTCATGGCAGCAGGTGATAGTGACGCCACATGCAAAGGGGTCTCTCCACCTCTTCTTGATGTGGAGGAATAATGAGAGGGCGGGGGGCTGAGTAGAGAGTAAGCGGACCCCTTCCAGGAGCGTTGGGAAGGACTCAGTCGGTGGTCTATCAGATCCCCCTGTGGAGTCTGGCTGCTAGGACTGTAGCAGTTCCTGGACGGTGACACGTCGCCACTGTTACAAGAGAAAGTGTTCCTTCCTCTGGAAGGAGGGGATCCTTTAGATCCCTCAAAAGAATTCCGGCTGATGACTGTAGATCCACGGCGGGAGATGGACTCCAGATTCTTGTAGAGCTTCTCAGAGTCCAAACTGTGTTTATTTGAAAGTTGGGATTCACTCCTTGATGCACGATGAGATCGGCGCGGAGCTTCATGTTCTTTCTGTAGCTGCCGACGGGAAGGGGTGCATCTTGTGGGCGAAGCGGCCCGAGAGGCGATGGACCCCCTCCTACGTGCTGGACTTGACCTGCCAGATGCATTTGGAGAAGGAGCATATGAGGGAAGCTGAGAGGACCCACGCGATGACGCGTGAGACCTAGCCTGACATCTGGAGAGGGAGACCCTTCGCTGGCTTCCCACTGGAGGTTTGGCTGTTCGGAAGCGGTCTGGACTCAAAGAGCTGTGACGCGTTGGCGAGTTCCTCTGCGACTGAGGTCCTCGTCTAAAGTTAGAGTGGTAGGTGTATCTCTCTGGTGAGTCGCTTCTCCAAGTCTCCAGCATGTAGGTATCAGTGTTCCTCCTCTGGGAGGGCACGCCGAGGTTGACGTTCCTGTATGGAACGCAGGCTTTGGGCTCAGGAACATAGTTGCTAGGAAGTGGGTGCCCCCTTTCGTAGTAGCGATACGGTCGGTTGTTGGATTCTGGACTCTGGCGTTCGCCATCGCCTCTTCTCTCTGGAGAGTAGTAGCCACTGTGATGCTCTCTGTGACCCCTGGACTCTGACAACCACACAAACCAAGAGGACGTTAACTTTACATCCAGCTGGTCCCACTGATCTGTGGATGCGAAGCCTTTTAAAGTGAGGGGTAAACAATACCTGATACCCGTCGACACCTGGCCCGCTGGTCCTCCATCCGGGAGCTTTGGCTAAAACGGTGGGGAGCGTCCAGCTGGGTCGGACCCACAGAGAAGTCCTCTGGGTGCATCTAGATAAGGCAGATCACCGGCAAATGGAGTTTAGTGATGTAACCATGGCGACGCACACCCTTCTGATTATTTCTAAAAACGACTTAGACAGTCTGCTAAACTGATAAACTCTGTGGAAGCTGCAGGCTGTCAAGGTCTCCACCACCTGGACTGTAGCTCAGTGTCACAGGTATGAGGTTCCAACCCAGGACTGTGGACCAGACTCCACTTGTAGGTCCAAACACCACTAATGACATCACCACTGACACTCGAGGTCACCTCAGAAACGCCTCTGTTGTCATCAGCAGCTTCCTGGAGGAGCATAGAAACGTCAGTGGTGATGATGATGGTGGTGCTGATGGACCCGTGTCTAAAAGTGATTACATTTGTTTCAGTGCTAGGGTTAGAGTTAGGGTTAGCTCACTAGTGTTTCAGTGCTGCTCCGTATAGTGAGAAATGATGGTTGTGATTTCCAAACACACACGCACACACACACACATCAACCAAAATGAGACCATACACACATTTACTTATTTCTGACGAAACAATCGAAATGTTTTTAACTCACTGTGACCTTCCTCAGCACCTCGTCTTCCTCCGGTTGCTCGTTCTGACTAAAGCGATACTTTTAGACGCCGCAGGACGTAACTTAAGCTTTGGCCGTGCTCATCATTATTTCAGTGCTCTGGTGCTTTTGCATGGCCAGACACGCCCACTCGACGTGGCGCCGGCGCCTTTGTTTTAACCCTCCTAACGTGGCTTCTTCACACTTTCGGATGAGAAAAAGGTCTCCTGGTTTTCACGCCGACGTGTTTGTTTTCGAGTCGCACAAAGCTTCATTTTTGGGGTTTGTTAATCAACTTTTCTTTCTTTTTCTTGTTTCTTTGGGTATGTTTGATTGAGGCAGGACGGTGTGGCGCGAGGGTCATGTTTGTATGTGTCATATCAGCGTTTCAGATTACAGCCCATTCCCCAGGGATGCTAACGAGTTTTCATTAATTAATGATCCAGAATCAGACGCCACCTTCTCCCACATCAGCCACTGTAGGTTCATTCAGTTTTGATCTAGTAGGTTGACAACATCTGCGTCACAAATGCATATTTCTGCATATAAGTGTCCTTTGAGTAAGCTGTGGAAGCCAAACGTTCATCCAGCTGTTATCTACAGCTGCTCACCCCTGATTAGGGTCGCAGGGAGAAAACTCAGACCCTGGACTGAGCAGCAGTCAGGACACACACACCGTTGACACACACTCACGTCAAGAGCTGATTCCACCAACAATCTTCAGGCTGACCTCTAGACCCAAACATGTTGCTAAGAACGAAAGAAAGGAAGAAAGAAGGGAAGAAAGAAGGGAATTTCTGGCTTCTCCACGCACTTACATTCACACAGACAATGAAAGAAGGAGTGTGGATTCAAGAATTGGATCCATTCTTGATTGCAGGTCATTATTATTGTTATTAATTATTACTATTGGCAGACTTCTGCTTGGTTTTCATCAAGAAACTTTTCAGGATCATCTGGAGCCACTTCTGAGAACTCCTCACTGATTTAGATACCTACCCAGTAATGAGAGCCATCCCATTGTCCACCGCGGCCATCTTTATTATTATTATAGTCCTCATCATCCTCATCATCTTCATCAGCGTGAGCAGTGGTGGAGATGCTGTTCATGGTGATGTCCATGTGACGTGGTCTCAGGCAGGAGCTGCAGCAGGAGGGCTCACAGGTGTTTGACAGTAATAATCCACAGTGGGCGTCGCCATGGAGATCGTGCTGAATGTGCACGTTGTGTGAGCGGATTGGGAGGAGCAAAGGTGAACTGAAATATGACTGACTGGATCGTTGTCAGTGAAACTGGCCTGGGCTTATTTCCCAGGAGGCTCTCGGTGGATCCTCAGCATAGTTCATTAGCACAACATTAAAAGAAGCTAATGCAAACAAGTTGACAACAAACAAATGATTCGTTCTGATTAAGCAGAATCTGAGGATTAATGAGTAAATCTGCAGGTGTTTATGTTTATATGGCGTCGCTGGAGAATAAATAGCTCAAGCAAACATCATTATTGGTGAAATATTTTCCCAACATTCCGTACTGGGACAGTCAGCAAATGGAATAATACAGAGCTAATGTCCAATTACTACAGATTCGCCAACATTTACCAGTACAACCTTTAAATCCTCACACACGGTACCTTGCAATGGTCCCTAGAAATCCTCATTTACTTTTTGGGTTTTTCCAAACAGCCAGTCCTTCATCTAAGAATCTGCTCTGTTCCCACAAGATCCAAAGAGCCCTGAATGATCAGTGGATCCACAGAGGCTGAGGTCTTATCAGAAAACCTCCATTCATTGGTTCTTACATTCACCCAATGTGGTGTCCTCTCAAATATCATCTGTAAAAGTGAAACTGAGCTCCTGGCAGATGTCTCGTGTGTTGTGGTGCACAGATGGTCTCTGTGGCCACGATGGGGACAAAATGGATCCGTCACCAAATCTGGAGCATATAAAGTAACATAAACACGTACAGAAAGGAATCAATCCTACATTACAGTTAGGTGACCCTCAACGCTTGGTTATTGAACACATGCACACAGCTAGCATACATCCAACCCTGATAACGTTTAGCTTCCTCCTCGTGGAGGCCTCCGAGCTTCCCTTCAGGACTCGGAGTGTTGGGATTTCTGGTTTGTGTCTGTCTTTGTCCTGCAGGGGGCGGTGTTGAGCACAATTGGGTGCAGCTGGCACTGCAGGCGGGCGCACCTGTAGGCAATTTACATCTTGCTGCCTATTTAAGCAGGTTGTGCCTCCCTGTCAGTGTTGGGGTGTCTGTTTGTGTGGGGAGGGTGTTTGTTGGTCTAGTGTGGGTGTTTGTTCAGGTTCCTTGGTGTTGGTAGGGTGTCTGTTTGTGATGAAGCTGCTTCGTCGCTTCCCCCGTCGTATGTTGGTGCTCTGAGTTTCCAGGAGGGTTGCTCCTATTCCCGTGTTCCTGTTGCCCTGGAGGGCTGTTTCTCTTCCTGTGTTCCTGTTGCCCTGGAGGGCTGTTTCTCTTCCTGTGTTCCTGTTGCCCTGGAGGGCTGCTCCTGTCCCCGAGCTTCCGGTTTTCCTGGAGGGCCGCTCCTGTCCCCGAGCTTCCGGTTTTCCTGGAGGGCCGCTCCTGTCCCCGAGCTTCCGGTTTTCCTGGAGGGACGCTCCTGTTCCTGTTCCATGTCTCCTGGAGGACCGCTCCCGCCCCCCTTGCAGTCTAGGAGGACTGCCTCTGCCCTCAGTGTCTCGGGGCACGTTCGTGTGGTGAGCGTGTCGCGCCGGACCCCCGAGTCCTCGCCGGTCCAGGGGGACTGCGTCTGGTGTGGGGACTCGCCGATGGAGCTGGGACGGGCGGACGCTGCCTCCCGATCCCCCTGCGGTCCAGGAGGACTGTTTCTGTTCTGTTCTGTCAATGTGTGCTCCCCTTCCCTGTAAATAAAGCTGTTGACCTCTCCACCACTGTGTCCTGGCCTGCGTTCAGGTCCGCTACCACCACGTTTCGTAACACAGAGTCTCTCATCCTGTCCCGTTTCTCCCCCAGTCCAGTTTCCTCTCGACTGAGCCAACTCTCACGCAGCAGCATAAAGGCGAATATGAAAAGGTTTGAATGGTAAAAACTGACGCCGCGTGAGGTGAAAATGACCTCCACTTTTGTCAGACGGGATTTTCCGTGACAGAAACGGAGACACGCAACTGACATGAAATTCTGGCCACAGAAAGGACAAAGAAGGAGAGAAATTTCTATCTTTGTCCTCCGTCAAAGCCTACTGAAGCTATCTCCAGATTCCCTGGCAACGCTCCACAGCTTGTTCTTATGAGCCAGGGCTGTAACCATGGAAATGCAGGGTGAGATATTTAACTCATGAAACTCAAAAAGAAGAGCATTTCAACGTCTCCATAAAGGAGATACTTTTTTTGGTAGAGTTTGAAAGTGTTGTGTGTCAGATTTGGCAGCATCTAGTGGTGAGAATAGTGATTGCGGCTGTTCAGCGTGTCCTCGAGTCCTCTAACGACAGCCTTCCAGCACAATAAACAGGGGCAAGCATCAATATTCATCTAAGTATTTTTGTCATTTGGGTTCTGTAGGGGGCCGTGTGATGTCCTCGCAACGCTGCGTAGCTCCACCAGGGCAGGTGCTGCTCTGCTCTTCAGCTCTGGGGCATTTACGTCAGAGTTACAACCACCGATCGATCCGTCCGCTCCGCCTCGCTCTGACCAGTGGAGCCAGAATAAAATGGAAATATTTGGTTCCGAGCAGCGATAAAAACCACCCGGCTTTCTATCTGTGTCTCGTGACGATTGCGACCGCAGAGGATCCATCAAAGCCACACGCGGCTTGACCTCGGCATAAAAGGGCACGCATCGATCCAGCCCTCCTAACCTTGATCCCACCACGATTGATCGTGAGCAGCATCCCTGCTCAGAACAGCTGTGTGGACCCAGCAGCGCTAGCTGTCATTCTCACTGTCAGATCAAGAAGCCCACACGTTTGATGAGGAGCTATTTTAGGTTAAATTCTTGTTAAAATGTGCTTTTTTATATACGTTGAGGGGAGTCCATTGAGCAGGTTTGACAGCCAAGTGTTGCAAACAACGCTCAGTGAATTCAATTTCTCTTAAAGTACAAAGATTTTGTTTTTTTGGAGTCAGCTTTGAGTTGGCTGAGTATTGCCTAAACGTAGCGAGTGCCCGGTGCACGAGGTCTTGGTGACTGCTGGTAAACAGGTTTCAACAGGAAGATTTCGATCCTCAAACAGCCCCCGGTGGAGGCTCCCTCCTCCAAGGGCTTCGTGTTGGAGTGAACGCCCTCTCGTTGGGTGCCCATCCATCAGACACACATTGTTGGCATTTATAGCGCGACTCTTTTCGGGCTCCTGTCTCACAGCGTCGCTATTGTCCCGTTTGATTTCACCCACATTCGCTCCTCGAGTTCCTCCTCATATCTGATTGTTAATCTTGAGTCACAAAAGATTGTCTCCTCCTTTTAGGCACATCTGATTCCCACTTTGTTCCTTCGCCTCATTTTTGGCTGCCCACTCAGTCTCTGATGCCCACTGAGTTATTCCTCTGACCTCTGACCTTTGCCCACATGTGTTACTGTACCCCAGCCTCCTTCCTACATAATGCAACACCCACCTGTTGTTTCGTGCAACTAAAACAAGAGAAGCTAAAAATAGCGCACGCAGAGGGAGAGTGAGCACATTTGTATTTATGTGTGAGTGGAGGATGAGGAAAAGAAGGGAAAGTAGGTTTCCTTGGAAACAACAGAGTCTAATTGGTCAAAAAAAGATCTGAAATAGTTAAGAAATAAAGGCTGTCTCACACACATATAGAAATATGGCTGCCAGCACACAACCACAGTGTTTTTCTGTTTATTTATCGAAAATATGGGATGCAGGATCCATTTCTTTAACGATCTGTTGCATTAATGAGCAGAAATCACCAAATTTAGCAAAAACAGTTTGTGGCAGTTGCGCAATAATGGGACTGAATTAACAAAGGGTTTAGTTTTGAATCTTTAGAGAGGGAGCGCCGAGCCTCCTCGCAGCATATTGTTGCGTGACGCTTCTTCCCACATCGGGCCTCATTTGTGGACTTAAAGTTTGAATCTTGTGTTGTGCCTCTGACAGGGCTCTGGACTGATTAAAGAAAGATTAGACAGGATAATCAGGCACCACAAGGTTAGCTCGTTAACAGCGTGAAGCTGGCAGAGGCCACAGCAGCCAGATGTGGCTCCGGGATGATGATTCAAAGTGCGTCATTACAGTTTCAGCGTCTCAACCTGGATCCTGAAATGAAAGTGAACCAATTATTTTGGTGACTAAATTACCCAAAGTGATGTCATCCAATTTGTGAATAAACACCAAAGAGCAACATTCGGTCCCCACAGGAATCCTAAAACCCTCCTAAGTGTGAAGTTTTATGCGCAATCAAAATTACACAATACACATCACCACATTCTGGGGAAACAATAGCAAGTATAAATAGGAGCATAATCAGATCTCTCTCCCTCTCAGTCTCCCACACACACGCACACACTGGTCACACTCACACGCACACACGTGCGCATGCTCGCAGGGCTCGGGCAGATGCAGCTACAGCACCAGCAGGCAGCATCGACTCTGCTCAGACGCGATGGAGCAGCGAGGCGCAGCGCGCAGCGGACGCACCCAGTTTGTGGAGATGAAAGTTGGGAGCAGATTTGTGGGAAAGGTGTGTGTCCGTTGACGAGCGGAGGACACACACGGTTTGCCCGAATCTGCCTCGAAAGGTCTGCGATGAGGATGACACCAGCACTCTAGTGCTTTGGTCTGCAGCAACTCTGAGGTGAGTTTATGTCTTCGCTCCGTCTTTTTATGGAAGCAGGTGGTGAAAAAAACCAACTGGCATTCTTCATCCCGACCTCCCGAGTGGTTGGAAAATTTTAAATCTGCATGAAGTGTCACGTCTGCAAAGGTTTTCTGGCTCTTTTCTGTCTGAAGCGCGACTTTAAGAACACGAAGCGCTCCAAAAGTTTAACCCGTGGAGGCTGCAAAGGAGGAGCGGAGCAGGCTGTGGAGGCTGAGCGGGCCGGGGTCAGCCCTCCGCTCCACCTCTGCTCTCAGCCCGTCGATTCTCCCTGCAGGCTCGGATTGATTTCCAGCACTGGACAGCTCCTGTGGCCTGAATGAACCAAACCCACGTCACACGTTTACAAACGGCCCCGTCAGGACGCCGGCTCACGCTGCTGCCGCCATCGACCGCGTTTTCCCCGAAGTGACGAAAGGCGAAGAACTTTTCGTCTCATTTAAAACAGCAGACTAGAAACGCCAGAATATCAGTTAAATACCAGTTAAACTACTAATGGGACTGTTTTAGGGCTCAAAAAAGCATCAAAATCAACTAGTTTAGAGGCCACAATAATTAGTGAAGTTGGAGCTTTTCACTCTGTTTGATATTGAGTTGTGTTAACTTTTCCTCTTTAACTAACAATAAGACACTTTCGTTCATATATTATTTGAGTTTTGTTTCTTACGTGTGTTTATTCGGGATTAATTAAAACAAATTGTGCAGTTTTGGCCAATTTGACCTGGTATTTGGTGATTACATTCCATCTGAAGTGTGTGTGTGTGTGTGTGCGTGTGTGTGTGTGTGTGTGTGTGTGCGTGTGTGTGTCTTTGCACATGTGGATTTGCTAAAACTTCCACATTTCTGTAAATGGCATTATGTTACATAGTAGCATGGCCTAAAGCCCTAATCTCCTCATGCCAATCCTTATCTTTTCTCACATTATGTCACACTGGGACGGCCTCAGATTGTTTCAGCCCATTTCTCCACCTCCTTTTCTTTCTCTCTTTCTTGGCTTATCCCTCATCTCTGCCTCCCTTCACATGTCATCAGACCTCAGATTACATGACAGGGCTTAATTCAGGTCCTGCAGCCACGGCACCTTTCATATTGTTGTTTGGATTTGGAGATTAAGGGACATAGTAATCTGATGGTGGACGAGGGGTTCCTCATCCCATCGCCTGCTCTGGATTAGACCACGAAATAGAGAACTGAAGTCACTGCTGACGACAACAGCAGCGTCACGCCCAGATAATCTATTGGTTGAGATGACCACAGGTGGAGGGGCAGGTTCTCCAGTTCAGAGCAGAAGTTCGCTCAAACTGCCCCAAACTGCCCCCCCCCCCCCCCCCCCCCCCCCCCCCCCACACACACACACACACACAATCTGGCTCACATGATCAACACAAAACAGTAAATCAGCCCCTTAGATAGATAGATAGATAGATAGATAGATAGATAGATAGATAGATAGATAGATAGATAGATAGATAGATAGATAGATAGATAGATAGATAGATAGATAGATAGATAGATAGATAGATAGATAGATAGATAGATGGGTCCATCTCTGGCTGTTGACCTCTGTGAGAAAGGTCATGATTTCACACACTCTCCTCCTGCTGAGGGAAGGATCCCGTTGGAAGCCGTCATCCGTCCTCCTGGGATTACCAAGATAAAGCTTCATCCATCCCATCAGCAGCCGCGTCCCGACAGCTGTCCCCGGGACGCAGAGCCGGAACGGCACAGATTTGGGCCAGTCTGCGCTACCTGACCACGCCATGTTGAGCGTTGAGCGTTGGCTTGAGCTGGTTTTTCCCGGGAAAGACTCCAGCAGCTGTTTTAAAGTGCAGGGGGCCCGAGCCAGACGCCCCCGAGACCAAAGACCGGAATTTGTGTCCCGAACGCACAAAGACTCACAACAGCACCGTTGCGTGCAGTTGTATTACGCAACCGAGCACTTTTGGGTTCTCCTGCTCGCTGACATAATAAGCAGAGCGCAATCAGCCTCCAACCTTGTCATCAGGCCAAGCTGAAGATCAATTGTTCCTCTAACAGTAGATTACCACTGATTCATCTCTTTTTTAGACCTTTGTCTCTTCCACTGCCCGTCTGGTTTTCCACCCCTGCGTAGCTTGGAGGTCCCTCCGGCTAATCCCAATCAATAAGCTTTCATCACACAAAACTGTCTAATCTGCCCGTGCCTTTGGACCAGATTTAGGGGCAGATTTTAATTATTTCACTTTGTAGCTGGCTCATCAATGACAATAATCACTTATCACTTCCACTCGTCCTCTGCTTCTCCTTCCCAGTCGCCTTAATCCCTGTTGACAGACCCCAGAACACTGTTGTTCACCATTATCCTGCACCTGAACACGGTCGTGATAACCCGACCACCGTGGTCGACCGTTGTCCTGCCAGCCTACTGAAGAACACATCTGTTCGCAGGAGCACCATGAGGAGGCAGCACCGGTGAGGAATCCACAGCTCAACTGAAGTCCCAGTGCTTCCCGGTCCCGCAAGGCCACTTTAATGGTTGGAAGTGTCCGCCCGGACCTGCACCACTGCCCTCGCAGACACAGCTTACTGATCACAGGTGCCATGGGAGCTGTGCGCATCCACAGGTAGGAGAAGCCAAACCAGCGCTCAGCACCTTCCAGACCCGCTCACAACGCCTCTGGCACCTCCAGACGTTGGTTTCTCAGGTCTTTCCTTCATTAGCAGGAAACTGGACTTTTCATGTCCAATCACAAGCTAAAACGACCAGTCAGCGGCGTTTGACATTTTACATTTGTAAAGGTTTCATGGAAATATGGCGTGTTTGTTGTTGTGGGTTTGGGAAGTTTTGGGATCAAACAATAATCAGAACCAAACCCCTTTTTGCAGTTAGCATTTGCTGTTTGCGTATTAGCCCGAATCACGTGTGTGTGTGTGTGTGTGTGTGTGTGTGTGTGTGTGTGTGTGTGTGTGTGTGTGTGTGTGTGTGTGTGTGTGTGTGTGTGTGTGTGTGTGTGTGTGATGAAACCATTTCCAGGTTGACTCACAGACTCTTTAAAAGTCACAAGTTGGTGGTTTCCTCCATGTTTACACCCTCCCACATGTAACATGTGTCTGTCATATGTAACATGTGTCTGCCATATGTGACATGTGTCTGTCACATGTAACATGTGTCTGTAACATGTGTCTGTCACAGGTAACATGTGTCCGTCACATGTAACATGTGTCTGTCATATGTAATATGTGTCTGTCACAGGTAACATGCGTCCGTCACATGTAACATGTGTCTGCCATATGTGACATGTGTCTGTCACAGGTAACATGTGTCTGTCACAGGTAACATGTGTCCATCACAGGTAACATGTGTCTGCCATATGTGACATGTGTCTGTCACATGTAACATGTGTCTGTAACATGTGTCTGTCACAGGTAACATGTGTCCGTCACAGGTAACATGCGTCTGCCATATGTGACATGTGTCTGTCACATGGAACATGTGTCTGTAACATGTGTCTGTCACAGGTAACATGTGTCTGTCACATGTAACATGTGTCTGCCATATGTGACATGTGTCTGTCACATGGAACATGTGTCTGTAACATGTGTCTGTCACAGGTAACATGTGTCTGTCACATGTAACATGTGTCTGTAACATGTGTCCGTCACAGGTAACATGCGTCTGCCATATGTGACATGTGTCTGTCACATGGAACATGTGTCTGTAACATGTGTCTGTCACAGGTAACATGTGTCTGTCACATGTAACATGTGTCTGTAACATGTGTCTGTCACAGGTAACATGTGTCCGTCACAGGTAACATGCGTCTGCCATATGTGACATGTGTCTGTCACATGGAACATGTGTCTGTAACATGTGTCTGTCACAGGTAACATGTGTCTGTCACATGTAACATGTGTCTGTCATATGTAACATGTGTCTGTCACATGTAACATGTGTCCGTCACATGTAACACGTGTCCGTCACATGGAACACACATGTCCTACACCTCTCATGGACTCCTGTCATGATTTGGTCTGGATCATTTTCTGTTCTTATCATTATTGTTATTTTGGCTGCATCTTCTGCTTCGTAAATCCCGACTAAATCCGGAATCAGGGCTGAATAACAAAATGTCCGAACGACATGGAGCAGGAAGTTCAAAGTTGCTGAACAGACTCTGTCTGGAACTCACAGACTCACAGAATGGGATGTCTCCTCTGCCCTCTGATCTTCCAGATACAGCATAGTTTCCACAGATGAAGATACCCTGAAGATCTCCAGCCTGGGCCTCCACAATGGCCACAGCCCCCTGAGTCAGCACTCGGGCTCCTGCATGGAGGTCGAGGAAGGAGGGCGAGAGCGTCTGGGAGCCGATGAAGGGCGGGGGGCTCTGTCGGTGAGGGGGCCCAACGAGCCTGTCCTGCACAACAGCTGCCGCTCCTCGCCCTCCTGTCGCCTGGGCCTGGACCTGAGCACCGGCCGCTCCTCGCCCTCCTGTCGCCTGGGCCTGGACCTGAGCACCGGCCGCCTGCGCAGCCGCTTCGTGAAGAAGAACGGCCAGTGCAACGTGGTGTTCGACAACATGGAGGACAAGCAGCGGCGATACCTGGCGGACATTTTCACCACCTGTGTGGACATACGCTGGCGCTACCTCCTGCTCATTTTCACCACCACCTTCCTTCTCTCCTGGCTGCTGTTCGGCCTCATCTTCTGGGGGGTGGCGCTGGCCCACGGAGACTTTGATGCGCCCCCCCCTCTAAAAGAAGGAGGCCCCCAAACCCGAGCAGGGGAAGGCGACACTGAGCGGCGGCCGTGCATCCTCCACATACAGGGCTTCATAGGGGCGTTCCTGTTCTCCATCGAGACCCAGACCACCATCGGATACGGGTTTCGATGCGTGACTGAAGAGTGCCCGGTTGCTGTGGTAACCGTGGTGGTGCAGTCCATCGTGGGCTGCATCGTGGACTCCTTCATGATCGGCACCATCATGGCAAAGATGGTGCGGCCGAAGAAGCGAGCCCAGACGCTCCTGTTCTCGCACCACGCCGTCATCGCCCTGCGGGACGGGAAGCTGTGCCTCATGTGGCGCCTGGGGAACATGCGCAAGAGCCACATCGTGGAGGCGCACGTGCGCGCGCAGCTCATCAGGCCGCACGTGACGGCGGAGGGCGAGTACCTCCCGCTGGAGCAGACGGATATCGACGTGGGCTACGACGACGGGCTGGACCGGCTCTTCTTGGTCTCGCCGCTCGTGGTGGTCCACGAGATCAACCGGAGCAGCCCGTTGTACAACATGAGCCGCGCCGACCTGCAGCGGGAGGACTTCGAGATCGTGGTCATCCTGGAGGGCATGGTGGAGGCCACCGCCATGACCACTCAGGCCCGTAGCTCCTTCCTCGCCAAGGAGATCCTGTGGGGCCACCGGTTCGAGCCTCTGGTCTTCGAAAAGGGCGATCGCTTCCACGTGGACTACTCTCGCTTCCATAAGACCTACGAAGTGCCATCTACGCCTCACTGCAGTGCCCGGGAACTGGGCCGGATGACCAACCACGGGGGCTCCTCCAGCTCCGCCTCCAGCTACTCCAGGTCGCCGTCGCCGTTGGTCCCGAAGGCAAAGCGCCACCTGCTGGGCCCTCGTTCCCCGAGCGCCTTCTGCTACGAGAACGAGGTGGCGCTGTGCTGTGGAGACGACGACGAGCAGGTGGACGAGGAGGCGGGGAGCACCAGGGGGGACAGAGGAGTGGCGGCGTTTGTGGGGGATCAGACGGCAGAGATGTTGTGCGTCCTGGACTCTGCCAATCAGCTCGGCCTGGACCGCCTCCAGCCCGTCCTCCCGCTGTACATCAGCAGAGAATCAGGGGTTTGATCAGAAAGGTCGGACGGGGATCTCACCATAAAACCATCTGGATGTGTCACGTGTTCCGTGTGACCTCGCAGGAGCTGAGGTCACATCAAGCTTTTTTTGTTCTGGGTTTATATGTAAATATATGTTTTCTACATCACGCACAGGGACATTTTATGGGAGGGGAAACGAACTGATTTATTTTACAGGAAGCATGCTGTTATATCCAATCCAACACACTTATTTTCTGTAATGTAAATGTTTATTATTTTTGGTATTTGGACCTTCTGTCTTCCCGTTCTGAGATTTGTTACAGTTCACTAAAAAAGAGCACTTTAGTCTTTAAACGTATGACTTTTGGGAGCCGTAGACATCGTGTTCAGCCATTCTGGACCATGGAACCTAAATCAAATGCTTGTTCACACCCAGATAAGGAAGAAGCCTTTGATCTTTTCTTTTATCAGATGATGCAAACACTTTTCAAGAGTTTGATCTTTTGTATCAATCAAAGAGCAAATAAATGATTGTTTTTGCTGGAAATGCTTCAGTTGTCTCGGTCGTATCTGGGCCCTGCTGCTTCTGAATGCTTCGACACTTTCAGACTCAAATATTTTACCCACATTAATAAGCGACGGCGGCTGGGTTAGGGGTCAGCTTTAGGGACCGTCAGCTTTAGGGACCGTCAGCTTTAGGGGCCTTCAGCTTTAGGGACCGTCAGCTTTAGGGACCGTCAGCTTTAGGGACCGTCAGCTTTAGGGACCGTCAGCTTTAGGGGCCGTGAGCTTTAGGGGCCGTCAGCTTTAGGGGCCGTGAGCTTTAGGGGCCGTGAGCTTTAGGGGCCGTCAGCTTTAGGGGCCGTCAGTTTTAGGGGCCGTCAGCTTTAGGGGGCGTGACCGCAGGGCAGCTGCAGACTAGGTTAGCAGCTCCAGATTTAAGTTAATTTGATTTATCACTCTAATTATTGCATGGTCTGTTAGGAGATTATCTGAGGTCTGTTAAGACCATCTTGATTTTATGGAATCTGTTGCATGTTGATTGATTTCAGTGGCTGTATGAAAGATAATAATATAGCTTCTTATCAGATGTTATCAGTGATCTGAACCAATAGAATTTTCTCCAGTTTGTGGTTGTTTTTTTTTAAGGATAATCTACAAATGTCACTGCAGTTTAAAAACTAAACTCAGATAAGGAACACCAGAGAGTTGCACCTCGTTAGCATTTAGCTCAAATCAGCACTCACGCAGGGTTAATTTGTCAGGGAACCTGGACCAATGAAAGAACCAAGCAATTTGTTTCCACATTATCACACGGTCACGGGTTTGTGCCCCCACCCACATGCAACATGTCCCAGATGGAAATGTGTCGTAGAGTTTGATCAGACAAAAATAAAAAGGCCAGCAATCATCTGAGGGGTGGACGCACCAGTTCCTTTATACAATCGGTGTTGTTATTTTAGTTTAGCATAACTCTGCTGCTTTTGGGAGTTTTTGAGGAAGTTTTTAGGCTCAAGTCATTTATAACGGTGAAATAAAAAGTATAAAACTTATATTATGAAACACAACAATAAAGAAATAAGTCAGATACCAAAGTACATAAACACAATTATTGTTGTAAAACACAATTAAAACAATAAAGCCCTCCATAGATAATACTAACAAATAAGACATTGATAAATAATTGTACATCAGGAATTGATGATAAAAGAATAAAAACTGAAGAAGAATTTTAGGTTTTCAACTTCAATTGTTGCTAGATGACTCTCATTGACACTGTTACTAAACATCTAAATACAATATAAAATGGTTTTAAATCTCATTACGCAGTTTTCTGTGTTTCCTGAAATTAACACAACCCCAAAAATATCCTAAAAAGGCTGAACAATTTGTGCAGATACTTACAAAACCAGTAATACAACAACAGCAATAATAATGATAATAATAATAATAATAATAATAATGATAATAATGATAATAATAATAATAATAATAATAATAATAATAATAATAATAATAATAATAATAATAAGCACACTATCTTGAAGCGTTTCTATCTGTTAAACAAGCGCCCTCGTGTGGTTAAATCATAATACTACATTAAAACGGCTTTATTAGCAGAGGGATTTTTAAGACATTAATAATACCATATAATATCTATAAATGAATTGTAATAACGATATTAAAATGACTTTCTGCTCTGTGACATTTTGCCTCTTTTGCGCTCACCTCAACAAGCTTTGTTGATTTTTAACAGATCACTTCTCATAAAAATCTAGAGGCTCAAACTGTCTGTGTCTTCTCAGCTCCTCACAGGGAGGCAGAAAATTACCTTTTCAAACTTGTTCAGCTTTTGGAGGTGTGCACGACACACAGACATGTGACACGCAGGGGTGTGAAGGAAGCCCCCACCTTTGGTTCGGAGCTACCCTTCATCGTGTCAGGACATCTTGGATTATGCTTGACAGCTGTGGGGAAACTCCTGCCATCTCTCCTGTAATCGAATCCACCCATCGTCCATTCTAGGCCCCTTCCCTCCTCGCCGTTACCCCTCTCCCTGCCCCCCCCCCTCATTAATCGGGCCGTCATCCTCCCTGTCGTCGTCACTGAAGGAGAGCAGCTGTGTGACCTCTGTGGGTTGATAATGGCTGACGAGGGCCTGGTCTAATAGGATGGTGTGTGCTCATCCTCCTGTAGGTTAATTGTGTGAGTGTGTGCATGTGCTTTCATGTGCGTGACACCCTGTATAAGTCCGTGCCCTCTCTGGCTGTCTGTGGCCTCGGGCTGTGCGACCAGAGCTGGTGACAGTGTGTGGGTGCTCAGCAGGGGACAGTATTTAGGCACTCGGAGCTGTGGCCGGGGGAGCTCGGGCTCCATAATGAGCTGTTGTGTGTTGTGGAGCTGTGATGTAGCCCCTGTGGACAGAGGAGCATTGTGTGCTGCTCACCACAGCTCTGATCTGCAGAGGAGGCTTGACTGAACCAGGCTGGGAAGCACCACAGGGCAAACGTCTTCTGGATGCTTCTGTCTGTCTCCTGTCTGCAGGACTTCACTTTCTGCTCCCGGCCCACTAATACGAGCGCGGTCATCGTTCCCCCCCATGTAAAGACCGTATGTTAGTCAATGCTATCAGCAATCTTTGCTAATTAGAAAAAGACAAGCGTTTCCATCCTTTGATTAAGCTCTGATTGTGAGGTTTCTACGCCCTGAGCAGAGCCCCAGGTGGCACAGTGGTGCAGTGTTTGGCACAGTGTGAAGGTTGCGGGTTCAAATCCCCTCGGGGGGCTTTTCAGTGCAGAGTTAACATGTTCTCCCCCTGCATGGGTTCTCCCTCCAGCTTCCTCCCACAGTCATGGATTTGGGGGTTAGTAGTGCTGGGCCTGAGCTGAGCTAGGGTTAGGGTTAGGGGTCTTCCCCACCACAGACTCACGAGAGGAATCGCCCATCTGGCCTCACGTTTGAAGGGAACCGACCTCAGCACCATCAGGTCAGGGCTGAGTGAAGAGTTTAGTGGAAAAGAACCCCCCTCCAAGACTGTGGAGAGCCTGAAGGCGCTAGTATGATGCATTTATGGCGTGTAACACACATGGCTTTAAACCTGTGATGCGATACACGTTGCCCCACAGTTGCTGTTCAGTAACTATGGAAACGCCCCTCAACAGCATGTAGACATCCATAAATATTCTCCAGCAGCATCACTGAAAACCAACAAACACATGATGGCTTTTCAGATTCATTTATCCTCCTGAGGACCAGAACTATTCACACCCTTTAACCCTCTGTGGATTAGGGACGTCCGCAGGCTCAAGCACGGTCGCCATGGTGATTTTGGGAAAGTCGCAGGTCGAGTACGGTGGCCCTGATGTCCAAAAGACAGGAGCAAATGATGAAACATGACAGCAACGCGGGTGGATCGGCGTGTTTCGCAGAACCCTCTTTCAGCTTTATCTCGTGGGATGTGATGGAGCAGCTTCAGTGGGGATGTGATGGAGCAGCCTCAGTGGGGATGTGATGGAGCAGCTTCCAGTGGGGATGTGATGGAGCAGCCTCAGTGGGGATGTGATGGAGCAGCTTCAGTGGGGATGTGATGGAGCAGCTTCAGTGGGGATGTGATGGAGCAGCCTCAGTGGGGATGTGATGGAGCAGCTTCAGTGGGGATGTGATGGAGCAGCTTCAGTGGGGATGTGATGGAGCAGCCTCAGTGGGGATGTGATGGAGCAGCTTCCAGTGGGGATGTGATGGAGCAGCTTCCAGTGGGGATGTGATGGAGCAGCTTCAGTGGGGATGTGATGGAGCAGCTTCCAGTGGGGATGTGATGGAGCAGCTTCAGATGTGATAGAGCAGCTTCAGTGGGGATGTGATGGAGCAGCTTCAGTGGGGATGTGATGGAGCAGCTTCAGATGTGATAGAGCAGCTTCAGTGGGGATGTGATGGAGCAGCTTCAGTGGGGATGTGATGGAGCAGCCTCAGTGGGGATGTGATGGAGCAGCTTCAGTGGGGATGTGATGGAGCAGCTTCAGATGTGATAGAGCAGCTTCAGTGGGGATGTGATGGAGCAGCCTCAGTGGGGATGTGATGGAGCAGCTTCCAGTGGGGATGTGATGGAGCAGCTTCCAGTGGGGATGTGATGGAGCAGCTTCAGTGGGGATGTGATGGAGCAGCTTCAGTGGGGATGTGATGGAGCAGCTTTAGTGGGGATGTGATGGAGCAGCTTCAGTGGGGATGTGATGGAGCAGCTTCCAGTGGGGATGTGATGGAGCAGCTTCAGTGGGGATGTGATGGAGCAGCTTCAGTGGGGATGTGATGGAGCAGCTTCCAGTGGGGATGTGATGGAGCAGCTTCAGTGGGGATGTGATGGAGCAGCTTCCAGTGGGGATGTGATGGAGCAGCTTCAGTGGGGATGTGATGGAGCAGCTTCAGATGTGATGGAGCAGCTTCAGTGGGGATGTGATGAAGCAGCTTCAGTGGGGATGTGATGGAGCAGCTCCAGTGGGGATGTGATGGAGCAGCTTCCAGTGGGGATGTGATGGAGCAGCTTCAGTGGGGATGTGATGGAGCAGCTTCAGTGGGGATGTGATGGAGCAGCTTTAGTGGGGATGTGATGGAGCAGCTTCAGTGGGGATGTGATGGAGCAGCCTCAGTGGGGATGTGATGGAGCAGCTTCAGTGGGGATGTGATGGAGCAGCTCCAGTGGGGATGTGATGGAGCAGCTTCAGTGGGGATGTGATGGAGCTTCCAGTGGGGATGTGATGGAGCGGCCTCAGTGGGGATGTGATGGAGCAGCTTCAGATGTGATGGAGCAGCTTCAGTGGGGATGTGATGGAGCAGCTTTAGTGGGGATGTGATGGAGCAGCTTCAGTGGGGATGTGATGGAGCAGCTTCAGTGGGGATGTGATGGAGCAGCTTCAGTGGGGATGTGATGGAGCAGCTTCAGTGGGGATGTGATGGAGCTTCCAGTGGGGATGTGATGGAGCGGCCTCAGTGGGGATGTGATGGAGCAGCTTCAGATGTGATGGAGCAGCTTCAGTGGGGATGTGATGGAGCAGCTTCAGATGTGATGGAGCAGCTTCAGTGGGGATGTGATGGAGCAGCTTCAGTGGGGATGTGATGGAGCAGCTTCAGTGGGGATGTGATGGAGCAGCTTTAGTGGGGATGTGATGGAGCAGCTTCCAGTGGGGATGTGATGGAGCAGCTTCAGTGGGGATGTGATGGAGCAGCTTCAGATGTGATGGAGCAGCTTCAGATGTGATGGAGCAGCTTCAGATGTGATGGAGCAGCTCCAGTGGGGATGTGATGGAGCAGCTTCAGATGTGATGGAGCAGCTTCAGTGGGGATGTGATGGAGCAGCTTCAGATGTTCAGCCCATCCTATTGGAGGCCTGAGCTGCTGTGATAGGTTCACACCTCAGGGCCGCCGGGCTCTGGCTCCGCGCCGTAGCGGAGCAGCACCTGACGTGGATCCTTCCAGCTCCGTCCTGGTGTGAGCAGCCCAGCGAGCAGAATGGATCGTCCTCACTCTTAATCAGATTATTGCATTCTTTCCACGGGCTGTTTGGGCGTCTGTGCTGCTCTCAGCACCACAACAGACCGTCTATTCGGGCTTCGTGACAACAAATCTGGCGGAGTGAGTAATTTCCTCGTCACCTAACAGAATAATTAGGTTTCATAAAGTAACAATGAGGAAGAAGGAATGTCAGGAAATCATATTTCTCACTGTTCACCCACAAATATCTCATCCATCTTTCCTTAAACTCGGCCTCTCTCCCGACAACAGACTCTTTCACGTAAACATCTTCTCCTCGGCGCCCTCGGGCTCTTTCTGTCTTTCTCTTTGGTTCACGCAGACTAATTAAATGTTCTCAGAAGAACTCATGATAGGGACGTCTATGTCGCTCCTGCTCGAACCGCCCAGCGGAGGAATTCTCATCATCCGAGCATTAGAGCTGCTATTTAGAGAGTGTGTGAGGAGAATGAACGTCAGGCTGATTCGTTCATAAACAAGAAGCTTTATTCCAGGGAAAATAAAGGTGAATTACACAGTAAATCCGACATTAGAGTGAAAAATTGTGTAAAAATGAGTGAATGAAGCCACAGAAAAACTTCAACGGGACACATTTGATGCTATTTCCTGCCAAAACTTTGACAATAAACACAATGAGCAACTGTCGACTCGTGGAAAAAATAACAACCTTTTGCAACGTTGGGTTCCAGCGCCTGAACAAAAGAAGCATTTTGTGATGGCACCAAAGCAAAAATCGGCCATTTTCCTGTTTTTTGCTCCTCAGATTTCCGATAAAGACGGCGAGCGGGTCGAGCAGGTGAAGCTGTGAAGCAGTTTAAAATGTGACCAGACGGTTTTAAATGGCCGTAATTATCAGACTTGTCAACCACGTCGATATTGGCAAGTGCTGAGTCGCCCATTGCACCGGCACGCGCGCACGCCGGCGACCGCGGAGCGAGAGGCATCAGGACATGAATGCCGCCATTGTGAGCGTCACCATCATCCCCGGCTTCACCACCGCCACGGTGTGGACATCCTCCCGCCTCCTCCACGGGCGCCGCCGCCAGCGTGCACGTCTGACGCTGTTCTCGGGGCACAGCTGGCACCTTTCACTGGGCTCCGGTCCCGGAGCCCGAGACCCAAACGCGTCGCTCGTCTTTATCTCATCTCCCCTCTGCTGTCGGGCGGCTCGGCCTCCATCTCGCTCTGCGGGGATAAAGAAGAGATGCGGACGCAGCCGGCGAACAATAGGCCATTCATGATGCCCTGCAATGCAATGATGACCCCCCCCCCACCCCCACCCCCACCCCCACCCCCATCCCCCAGCCTGCACCAGCCTCCACAGCTGCACAGGAATGTCGTCCAACAAGATACCCCAACCCAGCGCCACCACCGCCCCCCCCCCCCCCGACCACACCCCCCCCCCTCCCTCTCTGCCTTCACCATCGCCACCACCTCACCAGCGCTGCCTTCCTGCCATCGCCCTCTCTCCCAAATAAAAGAGACGGAGAAGGCAAGAAACTATTGGGGGGGGTGGGGGGGGGGGTCTGAGACAGAGCACAAAGAGAGGATTCATCTCAGTCTCATTCGCTCCCAAAGGGAAAAGAGGGGCACACATTTAAGTGTCGTGCAGCTGCGCTAATTTACTGGGTGAGAACGGGCAGAGGGAGCGGAGCGGCAGAGGTCAGACGGGGAATCGTTCTCTGACCCGTCTCCTCGACGCCGCGTCAGCAAACGTGCACGGCGGAGATCAAACGACGCCCCCAGAAACCACCTGCAGCCCCGGCCGGGAGATTCTTCCCCGCGTTAGCATCAAAAAAAAAGGGGGGATTTGTTGGAGGAGGCGTTGGTGCCTCGTGGGATGAGCGTTAATGAGACGTCGGCTGAAGGTTCCAGCGTAAACGATGGAGTCACATGAGTTTTATTGATAGTCCGTCCACACAGCTGGAATTCCCCCTGTCTTCCACACAACCCCCCCCCCCCCAGGGAACAGGACATTTACGGAAGAGGTTTGGTGTTTATCCCCAGTCAACAAGAAGCAGAAGAAGCAGAAGACGTGATTTGAAATGACATTTTCAGGGAGAGAAAACACCCCTCTGAAACGAGTCTCCTGATATTTCGGGGACATTCGTCATCATTTGGAACGAGTGACGCCATTCTCTTTAGTCCCAATGTTCCCTTTGACCCGGGAATGAATGCTTCCCTCTAATTATGCGTGAGTTTAATTCAGAATGTGACCCAGCACTTGAATATTTGACTGCTGTGCATGCTTCCCTGATCCGTATCGCTGCCGGACTCTCTCTGCATCTCTGTTTTCTTCCTCTCGCTGCCTTTTTCGCTCCATCGTCACATTTCAGGAATTTCCCCTGGGCGTTTCTAAACACTAAAGCCAAAGCCCGTCTCTTTTCCTCTGTCTTCCCACAAACATCTTTTCCCCAGCAGAACACCCACACCTGAAAACATCCCTCATAAATCCACCGATCCACCTCGAATCAGCTGCCTGAGGTTGCCCTGGCAACGCGTGGAGCCTCCGTGACGCGGCGTGCACCTGAAGGCTGACTTTTTGACCCCTTCTTTCCCCATCGTGACCTTTGAACTCCCCGCCGATCATGAGACCTTTCCCTCTCATGAATCTTCTCCCCCGGGAGTCGCAGGAAACAGGCTCTTGTGACCCAGTGGTCTGTGCAGCCATGGAGAGACCCATTACTGCAGTCACATGGCAGGTTACAGGGACTGATGGGACCATGTGAGCTCTATTTTCTGATAAATTTCTGCTACCCTGAGGCCGCGATCACGCCACAGGACATGCCTGCATCATCCCGGAATACAGGCCAGGTTTACAAGGCTGTTTTCCGGAACAGTCGCGTCCATTCAGCCAAAAGAACGAAACTATAACGTTCGAGTGTCGGGTGAAAAAAATCGAGATCATTTTAGCAGTAAGTTAAAAACGATCTGCTGGTTTTGTGACGTTGACCAACAAAATAATGTCTCAGAACTTTTAAACATTTAAAGTTGGTGGCTGACCCAATACTTAAGCTGCCAACCTCCACATAAATTACATTTGTTGTAATTAATAGAAAGAATCGGCCTGTTGGCTCAAACTTTATGCTCCAAAATTCCACCCTTAATCTAATGTAACAACCTATTTCAACTTATAGAATCACATTATATAATAAAATAAAATTACATTTTTACTGACGTCTAAAATTGGCTAAAAGCTAAAGGCAGAAATAAAACAGCAGCTGTTGATTAGAAATGCTTGAGAAAAATAATCCGAATTGTTGTTTATTTATTTTCTTCGGTGGTGGAGGCACTTTGGCACCAACAAAGATAAATGTGAGACGTGCCTCTTTATTTAGAATTAAACTCCGACCGTGTGAACTCCAGCTCCAAAAGAGCTGCGGGCGATTTGGAAACGAGTGAATCAAAAAGGACCATTTGTCTCCCTAAAGATTGGGGATTTTTCGCAGCGAGTCGCGACAGTTACAAAGCTCGTTATTACGTTTCATTGGTTAATTATAGATGAGATAGCTTTTCTAACAACAAACAAACAAACACAACAATCCACGTGACCCTTTTTCACATTAACGTGGTTTTCCCACTTTTAGGGTCACACGTGTCGGTAGAAATATTAAAAGTGTGAACAAACGTTGGCGATATTTTAATGAACAGAGTGAAACATAACGACAATTCAGTGGGAGAAACACTTGCTGTTGTCCTGTTATTCAAGCAAAATAACTGCAGCAAATCGGACATTTGTTCCAGAAGAAAATATTTCCCCCCGAGGTGGTTTCAATTTTCACAATCCCAATATATAAAAATGTATTTTAGGCAACAAACATGATCGAAATAACGTTTCACAGAGAAATAATAATAATAGTAGTAGTAGTTATAATAATAATAACAATAGTTATAATAACAATAGTAATAATAATAATGACAATTGTTGTTATTATTGTTATGACAACAACAATAATAATAAACGAAGGAAAATAAGACTCAAAGTCACCACCATCATCATCATCTTCATCATTAATATAAGCCGCATTCTTCGGGGGGTTTTGGTGTCAGAAAGGCGTTAATAAAATCCTCCTTCTGCTTTAGTTTCTTTCAAATTAAATGCAAAATTGAAGTGTCATTAAATTCGGACGGACTACAGCAGCGTGTCCCTGGGGGCCTGTTGGACGTCCCGCTGTGCTCGCGCGTCACCGCAGCAGCGACCGCGGCCCCAGAAACGACGCGCACATCATCAAACATTTCCCCCCCAAAAACAGCATCTTACGTTCAGACGGGAGAACTCCCTTCACAAGCCTCGGAGGCCTCGTGCACGTTCCCAGCGTGCATGGCTGATCACTGGGGTGCAGCGCGCAGGTGTCCCCCTCCCGCCCCCACCGCCGGCGGCCCATAGCTCCCCCTCACGCCACTATACCATCAGTTCCTCCAAGGCCTGAATCCAGCTTTATCCAGCCGAATAAAGTCAGGAGCGTGAGGCGGTCGAACCAGAGAGCTCCATGTGTCCTGTCTGCTCACTCTATTTTCTATGTGTGCGCGACTACTGTCTATGCCAGGACATAAGGGGAGAAAGACGCACACATCGCTCTCTGTTATCATTTTTTTTCCCCTATGTTTGCGGCACAAAACTGCTTTTTGTTCCCCATTTTTTTCGTTTACGAGGGTTAATGGACAGAGGCTTGGGCGTTTGATCACATGGCCGCGATTCACCTGAGATGGAGACAAAGAGAGCAAAGATAGAAGGGAGAGAGAGGGAGAAAACGGAGAGTGGAGCCCAGCATGAGAGGCAACGGACACACAGGGGTTATTGTTGCATTCGTTTAATGTGTGTGTGTCGGTGTGCGTGTGCGCGTGTCCGAAAATCCTCTCCGTTCCTATCAGAACACAGACCACGGCCTAACTAAACCCCTGTTACGCACAATTCCCGGACTAGAACTGTATTTGTAGCATCTTTTGGGTTATAGAGCTGGTTTCAACTGGCGGCTGTGAGGGTTTGACTTTTTTTTACCTCGAGTTTGACAAATTCGTTTAGATATTCCAGAACAGTGGGATGAGATTCTTGGTCTCCTTCGGGCTGCCGAATTCCTGGACCTTTAACACGAATCCAAACATTTCGCATTCTCCTTTAGAAAGAGAATATCTAAAACCGGGAGATTTTGCGCACGTGTTGAGACCCTTACGCACGGCGATGACATCATTTATCCTCCACTTGTTGCTCACACACCTTTTTCTTAGTCTTTTATATTTATTTTCCGCTCGCGGGGCCTCCTTTGTCAGGTTTATTTGCATTTATGATCAGACTCATCTTTCACAATTAGAAATAAATGAATAGCCTCTTTTGGGATGGCAGCATGGAGCTTCACACTTGGAACTATATTCTAAATTCCAAGCATGGCAAGAATTTACGTTACTATGTTCATAGCTAGTGACAAAGTCCGACGCATTAATGTATTTATAATAAACTGAAATAACACAGATTTGGCTACTTGATCGTTTCAGAATGATTTGTTTTGTTTTGTTCGTACAGATTTTACCATTTTGGAAAATGGTGGATTATAGTTTCTATCTTTTTCCTTCAGGGTGATTCCCAGCTCAACTCCTTTTACCGTCACCGCAGGAGGCCATAATTCCGCTGATGATTGTTTATTTGTTTGATATAACATGTCAACACGAGCAACAAAGCTGGCCTTCTCCTGCCTCTAAATGGACGCACTGTCGAGTCATTTAAGCCTCTCCGATGTAAAATCTCACCTCTTCTCTGTCGAAAATGTTGCAGTGACGGACAGACCGACATTAACGGAGTGTGCTGCTCCTGGCCAATCAGGAACCGGCGATATAATTGGCCGACCAATCGGAGCGCGGCTTGGTGCCGAGGGGCGCGGTTTTGAGTGTGCTGGAATGCTGCCTTTCTGGGAATGTTTTCCACTTTCAATCACTTTTTTTTCTGCGCTCAGTCCTTCTCACAAGGCGCTCTTTAAGCTCCGGTGTTGCCACACAGAGCCACCATTCATCGGCTCTGCAGTCAGCAACACGCACTCCCATGTTGGACCAGTAGACGTCTAAACTGGTAAGTTATGTAATTTTTTAGTAAATGAAAAATACATTTTTCAAAATTAAAGTCAAATATTAGCCGCATGTTAACTGTTCATGTTGCCGAATGACGTTTAAAACGAACGGTGATAATACATTTATTATTATTATTGTGGATATTATTAATATCGGGCTGTTATTATGTGAAACGTTTAGCGCCATAAGGACATGTTTTAATACATAGTAAATTTATCTCTGTCTCTATTTTTGAGCTGCATTAGTGCTAAAACTTCTCCCTTAAAATTGATGTGGTTTTAGATAACGAGCTCTTGCTGAAGCGGGATTTCCAGGACCGGGACGCCTTTTCTCGGCACTATGTTTATCTCGGACAGGAGGCAGTAATAACTGGGATAGAATCCTCAATTAATAACACATAACAAGTTTTGAAATTATAAATTGGACTTCCAACTGAAATCTGAGAGTGAAGCTCGTGTCACCTTGCTGATTCAAAGATTAAAATAAAAGCATGTCAGCCGAGGAGCACAGCCTGTCTGAGGCGGAAATGAGCCCCGGAGGGTCAGATGATGGTCACTCCCTGTCACCCAGCCAGCCCGGAGGGCCCCCCAGCCAGGGCTCGCCTCTGAGCGTCACGCCGCAGCAGCTGAGCGCGCTGTGTGTCGGGGACGGCAGCGGGGACGACGGGGGCAGATCCGGAGCCAAGTCAGAGGAAGAGGACGATCGCTTCCCGATCGGCATCAGAGAGGCGGTCAGCCAGGTGCTGGACGGTTACGACTGGACATTGGTGCCGATGCCAGTGCGCGTAAACAACGGAAACAAAGCCAAGCCGCACGTGAAGAGGCCAATGAACGCCTTCATGGTGTGGGCGCAAGCGGCCAGGAGGAAACTCGCCGACCAGTACCCGCACCTGCACAACGCCGAGCTCAGCAAGACGCTGGGCAAACTGTGGAGGTCGGTACCACGAGTGGGTGTTGGGTGTGTGTTGGGATCCATGCGATGTTGCCTATATCAGAGTGCGAAATTTAAAACATTTTTGTAGCTGTACAAGTTGAAACCGACTTGAGTGAATCGTGAAGCATTAACCGTTACGCACGGCTACATCTAGTTTACAGATGAGCGATTAAATAAATACCTTTACACGAATACTAGCTGCTCATAGCGGGTAAATTCAGTCTTGTTTTTCTCTCCACAGGTTGTTAAACGAGACCGACAAGAGGCCATTCATCGAGGAGGCGGAAAGGCTGAGGAAGCAGCATAAAAAGGACTACCCGGACTACAAGTACCAGCCGCGGAGACGCAAGAACGGCAAACTTATGGCTGCGAGCGAGTCCGACGGTCAGGGGGAAGGAGAAGCCAGCCACTCCCAGTCACACTACAAAACCCTGCATCTGGAACACAACGGGGCTGGGTCTCCTCTGGACGACCTGCACCACCACCACCACCACCATCACCACCACCATCCTGCTGGTAGGTGGCTCACAGGTCCAGTGATTCCTCTTATTCTGACGGCACGTTTGAAAAGAAAGAGCAATTTTAATCACATAATAAAATCTGGAGAATACTGAATCATTGACCTGACTTGGCTTCTCTTACAGGCCAGGGTCACAGCCCACCTACGCCCCCCACCACCCCGAAGACTGAGCTCCAGTCCGGGAAGCTGTCTGATCCCAAGAGGGACGGCGCAGCCGTGGCGGCTGGGGGGTCCGGAGGCTCCAGGGGTGCCCTCGGGGTCGGGGGTGACGGGACCTCCAGTGGACCGTCGTCATCGAACGCCAAACCTCACATCGACTTTGGTGCCATGGATATCGGCGAGATCAGCCACGAGGTGATGTCCAACATCGAACCGTTTGACGTCAATGAGTTTGACCAGTACCTCCCTCCCAACGGCCACCCGCAGAGCGCGACCGTGGCCTCGGCGGCCGGCTCCTCCACCTCCTCCTACGCCTACGCTCTGGCCGCTGCCAGCGGCCACTCTGCCTGGCTCTCCAAACAGCAGCAGCCTCAAGCGTCTCCATCCTCCACTGACCCGTCCAAGGCCCAGATCAAGAGCGAGTCAGCATCCGGCAGCCACTACGCCGAGGCCTCCTCCTCCCCTTCCTCGGGCACCCACGTCACCTACACCCCTCTCAGCCTCCCTCATTACGGCTCTGCTTTCCCCTCGCTGGCCTCCAGGCCTCAGTTCGACTACGGAGACCACCAGGCCCCCGGGGCATACTATGCCCACTCCAGCCAGGCCCCGGGGCTGTACTCAGCCTTCTCTTACATGGGCCCGACACAGAGGCCCCTGTACACGACCATCGGAGACCCCTCCAGCGTGGGTCCCTCTCACAGCCCCACGCACTGGGAGCAGCCTGTTTACACTACACTTACAAGACCTTGAGGAAGACCAACCGAGCAGAGGGAATTATGGGAAACGTGTGTGTGTGTTTGTGTGTGTGTTTGTGTGTGTGCCAAACCGATATTATCATAGGATGTTTATTAGCCAATATAATGTAAAATATACCTACCATGGCCTTACATAGCTTAAAAAATGAAAAGCCAATCAGAAAGGAGACAAGAAATGTAACACTTGTGCCATCATAAATTTTTTAAGTTGTAATATACTGTGTGTGTGTGTGTGTGTGTGTGTGTGTGTGTGTGTGTGCGTGCGTGACAGAGATAGCAAGAAAACGACAATTTGACCCACAGACGTCAGCGTTACACTGGCAAAATCTGATTTTATTAACCAAACTAAAGCAGATTTTTTTTTTTTTGGATGTTTTATTTGATATGTTTCTTGTCGAGGTTGATATCATATATACTTAGGGTGTAACGTTATTGTGACTGGTTTCATATTACACTCATGCGCCTTCACCACTGCTTTGGGAAAAGCGTGTTTGTATCTGGGGTTGTGTGTTCATGGCCAGAAAAGGATCTCACAACCTGCTGATCTCTGTAGATAGCACACTCTGTAATTATGTCTCTTCACTGACTTCACTGAACTGAAGGATTCAGCCTTTAATGGGAACTAAATAGGGAAACGAGAGGGAAAGAGAGATCTTTAAGACGTAATTCAGCTCACTGCTAAGTCTTTGACATTTACCTCAACTCTGTTGTGCCAACAGCAAAGAAGAAAATAGACTCTCAACGCTTGATAAAATACGCTGATGGCAAATTCATTTATCCTCCACTTAATTCCACTTTTTGGCTAACTTTTTGCTGATTCACATCTCATTTATCCAAGCTAAACTCTATAAGTCTCAACCAAATCTCTTCCGATAACGAGCTTCAGGATTAGAATCACATGTACAACTGTTCTGCACTGCATGTTTCTTATCCTTACAGTTGTTTTCTTTTCCTCTGTTCCTCTCAGAAATGTGAATAATTATCATCACTACACACTGGCTTCACCTTTTTTTAATGTGATGCATATTTTAACATTTTATACTGACCCTGTTACTGTGTAGTTGAGATTTTTATGTCAGTAATAGTACATTGTGTGTCGCACCTCTGCTTCCTCTGTTTTGTATAATTCTGGATAGTTTTGTAAAGTGTTTGCTCTACTTTCACTTGGGTATTTCGCTTCCATACCAGAAAAATAATGTTGAATATTATTCTCGTCTTCTATTAAATCATTTTATTTATAAAAAATAAATAAAATAAATAAATAAATGAAGCGTGAGAGCGTTATTTTGCGTGGCAGCAATGTAACGGACAGCCAGGCGAGAGGAATAAAAACACGGTGCTGACGTGTGAACTGTAATAACAACACAATCAGCACTCTACCACTCTAAGCTCTTTAGTGTGTTTGTGTGTGTTGGGCTAAAATTGACTGCTAATTCCCCACATTTAATCGGTCGGGGACTGTGTCTTATGGCAAAACACAAAGAAAACCATTCAGAGGGAGAGGGTGGGGTGGGGGGGGGGGGTGCTGTAAAGAGCCAGAGGAAAGGACATTTTAAGCAAATCAATGTACACTTGGACTTTTGTACGTGGGTTTTCCTCATGCTCGCCCTCATCCCTCCACCTGAGGCTCCGGACGACCTTCAAGCTGGTTTCTGGCTGTAGAATTCAACTAAGAAAGCAACAAGTCATCCTCTCAAATGAGAGATTGATGAGAGCGTAATCAATTTTCTGAGAATGAATACATCCAGAGTTTGATATTGATGGGATTAAACAGTTTTGTCCCGTTAGAAATAAATAGGACAAATAAATAGGATAAATAGCTGAGATAAGAACCCAGAACTAATGATGAATTGAAGAAAATTGTCTGGGGGAAGAATTCAGATATTGAAAAATCAAATAGAATGAAATCTTTAGAACATCTGATCGCAGCCTTTTTGAATTTGGAGAAATTAAGTTTTAAAAGAAAAATTAATCAGACTCTTCAGACACAAGTTAAATTTAAATTTCAGTTTCATTTGCAAATGTGAAAATACCGTAATCACCGTTGTCATTATGTTTCCCTCTTTATTCACAAGTACATTTTCTTTATGTGCAGAACAGTTTCAGATTTTATGGGTGTGTTATTTGTGCTCTTGCATTTGTACAATATAATTTTTTCCATTTAATTTATTCTCTTTCATTTGTCTTTTTGCCCTCCTGACACACATCCACAATTTTCCCCCTTTCTGGAATATATTAGCACTCTCTTTATTTTACCTGCTATTTACATATTTATTATAAATTATTAAACAATATAACACAGCATTTATATTTAATGTATCTTATTTTATGATACATTGTTATGAATGAAACCTCGTTTCCTTTGCCTACATTTTAATACAGGACAGTTAAATTGTGTAGTAAATAAGAACATCTTCACTTTGTTTTTTTTTCCAGAAGATTGTTCGTGTTTAAAGTTAAATTTCTACTCTAAATCTTACATATTGCATTGGGCTTATACCTGCACGTACAGATTATTCTAAAATTCTGTTTTCACAGCAATTGTCACCAGTCAGAGAGCATTAACATAACCGACGGATCTTGCAAACTTTCCACCAAATGTAAAGAGGAGTGTTTACTTTTGTGTTTCCTTTATTGATTAGAAGCACATTCTTGTGTTAATAGTAAAGAAGGGAAAATTGTACGAAAATGAAACAAAAAAATGATGGGTAACAGCACCGTGTAACGTGTTTTCACACGTTCATCGGGATTTGCTGAATTTATATCTCGAAAGTGACAGATTTCTGCACAATATCAGAATTTATTCGAGGAAATGGGGAAATAACGAATCACGCCGGGCGTGAACAGTAGGGGGCAGCATTACCCGCGACGCGTCTGCGCTGCTAACTCCACGAAGAAGAAGTCGTCTGACGTCATTGCAGGGCGCCAAATACGCTGTTATTATTTTCGACATAATTGCAGATTACTGACAAATATGTAAGACTTTTCGTGAACCAGTTGTGTTGACACATGCATTTTTTTAACGATGAAGTGCAGTGCTTAGTTATTCACAAAGCTAATTACTTATCGTTAATACATTAGCTAAACTCTACGAGCACATTCAGTCAATTGTGTCTCAGGCCGCGACAGTTTGCGGTTTTTAAGTTCTTTACAGGAATATCTGTGTTCCTTTTCTTTGCAGCGTTCCCTCATGGACCTCAGCCCATTCGAAGCAGACAACTCGGTAAGTTGTCGGCTAAAGTCTCAGATTCCAGACATATGCCGGACTGAAGACTGCTGTCTGGGCATCGATGAGGCCGGCAGGGGGCCCGTCCTCGGTACGGGACTCGATGGCGTGTTTGCGTGGTACCACCGCATCATCTCCCTCATATAGAGCATGCATACTATTCATAAATTCATGTCATTTATTCCAGGGCCCATGGTATATGGTATATGTTTCTGCCCAATATCCAGAAAGGAAGAGCTGAAGGATTTGAAAGTAGCAGGTAAAGAAAGATGCATTGAGCCCCTAAAGGGCATTATTTTAACCAATTTTATTGTTCTCTTAGATTCAAAGACCCTGACTGAGGCAGAAAGAGAGGCTCTGTTTGAAAAGATGGATGAAGCAAAGAGTTATGTTGGCTGGGCTCTGCAGGTCCTCTCACCAAATACCATCTCTAATAGCATGTTACAGCGGTATCGGACACTTAAATGATCTGGTGCAACATTTCACACTTTTCTGCACTATTTCACACTAAAACATGGCTGCTTTTGCTAGGACGAAATACAACCTGAATGCCCTCTCGCACGACACCGCCATCGGTCTGGTCCAACATGCTCTGGACTGTGGGGTGCAGCTCAAAGAGGTACGTGCAGGTCATCGTAACACGTGCACACCTGTACTGTCACCAGGATGTGTCGTAGAGGCATCGTCAACAGCACTCCTTGGTTATATCTGCATATATTTTTCAGATTATGTGTCTATTTCAGAACGTTTTAGGTTGGTTGATTGAATTTGATGTGTCAAAGCAGATTAATGTAGAAATAAGATCTGGAAACGGCTCTTTTTATGATATCTTTTCCAGTTAGTCTCGATGTAATGGGCTTTTTGGAACTATCCATTCTTAAAAAAACCCGTTTCTATGCCCTTGTCTTACTGGTTTCCAGGTGTTTGTAGACACAGTTGGACCAGCAGACAAGTACGAGGACAAACTCTCAAAGATCTTCCCTGGAATTGCCGTGACAGTGAGGCCAAAGGCCGACTCGTTGTTTCCCATCGTCAGTGCAGCCAGCATCTGCGCCAAAGTGAGTGAGCAGGCGCCCCATTACGCCATATTCCCATTATCCTGTACTTGTTAGTTTATTTCCTGTGGTGTTACTTTGGTCCTGGAGGTGGTCGATGAGCTCAGTGGGACGTGTTTGTGCCCTGCAGGTGGCCAGAGACTTTGCTGTCAAACACTGGAGGTTTGGTGAAGACCTGGGAGAGGTGGACGCAGACTACGGCTCAGGATACCCCAGCGGTACCAGCAGCCTTTCCTGATTCCACAAATGTGCCGTCTCAGCTCTAATATGAAGAATCCAATCAAAAGAAATGAATCACGAGCTGATATTTTACTTTGTTTCAGACCCCAAAACTAAAGCTTGGCTCCTCAGGTACCTGGACCCTGTGTTCGGATACCCCCAGCTTGTCCGATTCAGCTGGAGCACGGCCCAAACTCTGATGGACAGCAGAGGAGTTACAGTCCATTGGTAAATAAGGGATTGACCCGATTCATAGATTTAACTACGATGGGATCGCAGTTCACACCTTAAACTGGGTGTTTCACGCTTCATTTCTAATCCCTGGAGCTGATGCGGCGTATTTTAAATGATGAGTAACGAGCACTGTCCTAAATGTGCCTGATGTGCAGCTGCACGGTTTGATTTTAACCTTACGTGAATCCTAAATGTTAATCTGCTCACGGACGCTTCTGTTACTGAGGTTACCGCTTTACTTTGTAAAGCTTTTGATGCTACTCCTTTAATTAGGTTTATTTTTTCTACTACTGTTCTGTTGGCCTGAAAGGTTCGAAGGTCGCCTCACAAAGTCGTGTGTTTTAAATGAATAAATGTCACTTTTGTCAAAGGCAAATGTGTGTTTTTACTCGCCACATCCACTTTTGAGCCTGCAAATCCTTTAGATTGAATGCGAATCAGCCCGGATGATGAACTCAGCCCTGTTTTCTGTCTCCTCAGGGACGATGATGACGATGACGAAGACGGAGAGAAAGCGGCGCAGCGCCGCAACAACAGGTCCATGCTGTCCTATTTCAGTGCAGCAGCGGGAGGAGGCAGCCAAAGCGGTTCCAACCAGACGCACCGATTCTTCAGTGACAGGAAGCTGAAGAGCCTGGACACCCTTTGAGGAGCTCTTCCTGTCTCAGACGCACCTCCGCACAGATGATTCTGGGGACTCACAGCAGTGTAACGTGGCCTCCTGGGATACGTTTTTATCTTCAGACACAAAAAGGTCTTTAAAACTGTGTTCTTATTGGACTTTATTAAAATAATCTCGCCAAGAATTGATGTCGCAAGGTGTTGAAGCGTTTAGTGCCTGTGCTGCCCCCTACCGGAGGTGTGATAGAATACACCAACCTCCAGGACGGATTCAGAGTAACATTCTCAACATTTCTGAACAAGTTCACCTTCTAATATTTACAATAACCACACAGTACTTGTATTTGCACTACAGTAAACCAAGATGTGCCCAAAACCTTTGAAATACATCTAGTTGTCATGTTGAATTGGCTCCATACAGAAACTCAGGATAATCACATTTCCAATGACATTTACATGAATACACTTTTCACTGTTTCACTAATACAAAGACTATTACATTAAATTCAAACTATCAGACGCTAGAACATACGTTTAGCTCCATTCTCAAAGCTGTGTGAGTCCATGAGGTAAAAGGTTGAAGTCTGGTTCATGACTGCATCATCTGGTAGTTTGATGGTTCTGGGTGGAAGTGGCTGATCTGAAGCCACAGCAGCTCCGCTCATGCTGCTCTGCTGCATCCTCGCCCCTTTTCTTTTGCTTTGCTTTTCAACAAAAGGCATATCCGTCTTCCTGCTTCCGCTTGCTGTCCTGGATTTTCTTCCCACAGTTCATCGCCAGCGTGGAGACGGCGAACGAGGACAGGATGATGATGGAGCTCCCGACAAAATGGGACGATGCTCCTCTGGGGGTCGCCCTCAGGGCTCTCCGGGATAGAGCCTCTCTGTCAAAGGCGGCCGTGGCCGATGTGTTCTGGAGCACCGTCTCCACGTTCATGATGCTGGGAGGAACGCCGGTCCTGGTCTCAGCCTCAGCGGGGGGGGGGGGGTCGCCTCTGTGGTCACACCAACAGGTGCAGGTCTTGAGCTGTTGACTTCAGTGCGCTTCCTTTCCTGATCTCTTCTTTCACCTCCATTTATAAACCCTCCAGCTCCTCGTCTAATCCCCCTGAGCGGCCGGGGCGCCTCCTACGTCAATGGGATTAGTAGTGAGGCGAGGCCAGGATAAAACGGTGATGCCAAAGGGCTTTAATTCATCATCTCAACACGCCATCATTCCCTGGTTGTGAATCAAAATCTGTGCTCTTTATCCACTGTTGGGTGAGCACTAATAACGCCTTTATGGTGAATCTAGAACAATCTGTCACAATTATTCAGGTTCTGCTCTAAAGATAAATAAGATATTAGCCCACCAACCCCACAGGAACGCAGTGCCTGGGGGGTAAGTAGAGGTCATGCTGCTCTCTGGCAGGGAGCGACTTTTTCCATTGATTAAGGGCTGTAATCGGTACCAGAGCTGCCAGGTGAAGCCCGTGTGATCCAGGATTCTGGCTGTACAACCTGAGGCTTGTTATTTTAACCCGAGAACATCGAGCATCCAAAGTGCATTCAGAAATAAAGTCGCTGCTCTTATTTTGATGCTCTTGTCTGTGTGAGTTTATTGCAATGGTCAATAAACTCACACCTTCAATCTTAAACATCCAATCAAACATTTTGGGGACTCATCACATGATGGCAACTTCAGTGGTGTATTTGGGTTATTTAGGAGTTCTCAACAAGGTTTCGCTGATAAATCGGAGCATTTGGAAGGAAAACGAGGGCCGATTCTGCTGGTCGCTGTCTCCAATGTTGATATTTGATGGTTCAGGACTATTTCAGCAGCCCAATCTGTCCTCTTCAGCTCTAGATCCAGAGGATCAGCGATGGATGCTGGGAGGGAACGCGCCCGTGGGGACCTCAGGGACGGCGCTCTGTCGGCTCCCCGGGTCAGGAGGCTTCTAATCCCTCCTGTTGTTACGCATCGTCCCAGTTTCTTGTAGCAGCGTCTTTTAACTGCCTTGATTGGATTATGCTGGTTCTTCTCCACTGAGGACACACGGAGGTTTTATGAATGAACTCCTCCTCCGTTAAATCGGGCACGCTCAACCTCTTTCACTCCTGTACCGACCACAGATCAGATCCTGTGATCTTTTATTGATTAGATGCTTTTCTGACCTGTTGTTGATGTCGTTAAAAAGATCTTTAGGTCCAAAGATTGCTGATGACTCCAGGAGCTCGTCACCATTAAGACAACGTGTGTCTTCGCATTGATCACCAGCTCAAATGTCACCGACCTTTCAGATTCATCCCTGAAACTTCCAACGTTCCCGCTCTTCCGATCATTGATTTTGAGGCTTTAAAGTTCTTTTCCTGATAAGTATGTGCGTCACTCGTGACCGAGCAGATTTGGGAACGTGGAGACAGAATAAACAACCTCTACCAAGAACCCCAGGTACCTTCACACCTGTGCTCTCAGACATACATACACACATATGAAATTGTTCAATGAATTAATGGATAGTATAGCAAAATAGAACTTATTCCATTTTTAAAAATCTTTTGCTCAATTCTCGGCATGAACTTCCTGCGTCGCCAGAGGGCGCCAGAGTGACACGTTCTGGTTGGTCCTAAAACTTCCGTTATTAACATTATAGTCAATAGTTATAGACTCTAGATAACTTTCTAATTCGATTCATAATGAAGGAAATGATGGGGCCACTTTGGACGTTTTTACTTTATGCATGTGAAATATACCCAATAAAAAGATTTTAAAAAAAGCTGCTTGACTATAGTTTTGTTTAAAAAGCTCCAAAATCTAAATTAATGCTCCAAGTCTTTCCAAAATTAAACTAAATGATACTTTCAGCCATATTTATCGCCAATCTCTCACACCTCACCTTAACTGTAACCTTCTCGCTGTAAGTCAGAACATCATTTAAGAACGTGCACGTCAGAATCTTGGCGTGTTCGTGCTTGTCTCGATGTTTGCTGTCATCAGAGAAATGCAGGAAAATATAGAACCGGATTCTTTGCATCAGTGTCAGTGGGCTTCATTCACCCTTTAAATGTCCAATTTGCTCATTTTTTGTTGATAAAATGACATTTATCTGAATACACGACTGTTTAAATGAGAACGTGAGCTTTGATTTTGAACTTTAACCTAATGAGTGATGAAGCGCCGACTGTCTCTGTTTTATTTAGAGAGGCTCCTCTCCCCAGACGGGGGCTTTTAGCGCTGCTGCGGAGGGTGAGACCCCCGTGAAGGGTGGAAACAAAGAGAAGGTGGCAGCAGAGAGCAGCAGGAAGATCTGAATAAAAGAAGAGTTGAATAAAGACGACAGGATGAGAGCACAGTGGCAGAGGTGTGGGGGTTCAAGCCTGGGCTCGAGTAAGTCCTGCGCGCGCGCGCGCACGCACGCACGCACGCAGCAGTCGGGTTTGTGCGGCCGGCTGAGTCCGTGATGAGTTCAGGGACATCTCGCTGAAGGGTGACGTCATCCAAAGCTTTTACGCGGAACACCGACGCCAACGAAGAGGCCTTGTTAAACCGGCGGCCTCAGCGGCAGCAGCGTGCACGTTTGGGTCTCCTCGCGCACGCTCTCAAGCAGCTAACGAACAAAGACGGTGTCAAATGAATCCAATATGTATTGTTGGTGAGTGAAGCAGCGCAGCCCAAATGAGCTGATAAGTGAGTCCTAATGTTCCACCTGGTGGGGCTGCAGCACACGCGCCACAAACACACACGTGGCCCACACGCGCGCCTCGCCGAGCAGAGCTGGTGGAGATGGCGACGTTATAGTAAATAATCTCAATTAAATGGATATTCTGCAGCCATCTTGATCAGGCCAGCCTGGGTTGGTGGTCCTGGTCTCACGCGACCTCCGCCGGCTTCTTCTCTTCCGACTTTTATTAACATTTATGAATGAATGGATGGATGGATGGATGGATGGATGGATGGATGGATGGATGGATGGATTGGGTGTCTCCTTTCATAGAGGATTCACCCCCAAAAAGCAGATGTTGGTTCTGGCTCTTAGCAAGTCCAAGGAATCTATTGATCCCACAGCCCCTGAGTGTGACCCCCCCCCCCCCCCCCCCCCCCCCCCCCAGTTAATTAGCAGTAGCTTTAGCATCTTTCTGATCCGTGGGCCGTTTATGCCTCATCCTTATTCCAGTCATTCATTTCCCATCAGCTGACCCGGGAAACGTCTTAACGACTCTCACAGTGTAAATGTGACGTGTTAGTAGGAAGCAGTAGGTTTGGATTGCAAATACGCTCGGTTTACATTTATTTTAGGGGAGTTGCCAGAGCTTTCTGCGTGTTAATTAGGCTTCTGGGTGTTTGAATAAATAATCAACGGGTGTGCAAAATGTCTAAAAAGCAAACAAAATCCTCATCAAACTCCACAGCGCGTCTTTTGTAAAAGCTTTGTATAATATTATATTCATAATTTCCATCCAAATCAAGAAACGGTGCATAATTTATAGTCTCACAATGTTCCTGACGCCGCTGGAGTCTCAAATAAAGGCGACGTGTGAAAGCAGCGCGGCGTCTGAAGGGTTAAACGTCGGCCGCTAGTAGGAAGTGGGTGTTCGGAGCCGCGGCCGGAGCCTGAGCAGCAGCAGCCGCCCATCGCCGCCACAAACCCCGCGATACCGCAGAGGGTCGGCGGGGACAACAGCGGCGACCTGAGGACGTCGAGGGGCGCTCACCTTCTCCCATCGGCGATGTCTGGGCGCGCGTCGCTGCCCGCACGGACGCGCACTATTGTCATTGATCTCGCCCCTTTTTCAACGCGCTGCCCGCGGATGTAGCATCGTGCACGTTTGAGATGCACGGCGAGGATGCAGCGGCGCCTTTTCACCCAGTTCTGATCGCGGATTTTAACGATCGTTGGCGACGCGTTTGTGAGGCGATGTTGGGATTTTGCACATTTCTGCCGTGACGGGGGAGATTTGGACGGATGCCTGAAGTTGCTGTGGTCTGCGGAGCGATCCTCTCCAGTCTGGGGTCCCGTCGGTATCTTCTGGACTCGAGCTGATCCCCGCGGGGCCACTGGCGCCTGCTCAGCAGCGCCCATCACGGGGCAGGTCTGTCGGGACCTGACATGTTGTCACAAGAGTCTCGCTTCCTTTAAACGCTTTACAGGAAACCCGATTCTACGGCTCTGATTCGGAATTCCGAACTGTTTGGCATCGCTGACGCTGGCTCGCTGAGCACCAATAAAGAAGGGACCCCCCCCCCCCCCCCCCTCTCTCTCTCCTCCTCCCGTCACCTGGAAACCACAGGCGTCACGAGAGCCTTCCACAGGTGTGACCGCGGACAGGTACCATGGATGATTCTGGGATCATCCGAAGACGGAGGTTGCAGGTGAGGACGTGTTAGAAACGACCGCTGATCTGTAACCACGCGTCTGAAATCACGCGATAATTATTGTCCTCAAACGTGTTTTAATTACTTTAGCTTTAGCATGTCCAGCTAAGCAGTAAAAACAGGCCTATTAGTTCCTGGTGGATCCTAATGGGGAGCACGAGATGTTACTTTATTGCTTAACCTCATTAGGTTACTTCACATGTAAGTTGCAGTGTGATCATCCAATGTCTCTTATCTCTATAGTCTCTTAGTCTATAGTATAGACTCTATACCATGAGGAGGCAGAGGCCTTCTGGGTTGCATGGAAACCTGGAAATCTCTAAACTGCTTGATGTGGAACACAAAAGACCTAAATCAGGATTATAGAGTGTAGTATCTGACAATCTTATATAGTAGGATAGATTATAGTAGTATGGTTTATAGAAGTATAGATTATAATAGCATAGATTATAGTAGTCTAGTTAATAGCAGTCTAGTTAATAGGATAGATTATAGTAGTCTAGATGATAGAAGTATAGATTATAGTAGTCTAGTTTATAGAAGTATAGATTATAGTAGTCTAGTTTATAGTAGTATATATTTTAGTATATTTTATAGTAGTATAGATTATTGTAGTATAGATTATAGTAGTATAGTTTATAGTAGTCTAGATTATAGTAGTAGATTAGATTAGATTAGATTCAACTTTATTGTCATTACACATGTCACAAGTACAAGGCAACGATGCAGTTAGCATCTAACCAGAAGTGCTTAAGTAGCGAATAAAACTGTGATGGGTATATACAATATACACACAATGATATATGTTTATGATATCAATCTATATGTTTGTATTTACAGAGTTCACAGATATGTAAAGGGTATATAAAAGTCATTGCAACCAAGATAAATATATATATACAGGCTGTAACTATGGTGCTGAATAGATTATAGTTGTATAGATCATAGTTGTATAGATTATAGTTGTATAGATCATAGTTGTATAGATCATAGTTGTATAGATGAGTCCGTTTGCTGAAGGATTTTCACCTGGACGATCGTGTTTCCACTGTGTGCTGAGTCGGGTCAAATGAAGCGGGGAAACACTTAATATGGGCCTCCAGGTTCTGCTGGGACGTTCTTCTGCCTCAGACAGAACGATATGACACACGGCGAGGGAGATGTCCCCCCCCCCCACACACACTGATACTGGACCCAGTTGACAGGACCTGTGAATTCCAGTCCTGTTTAATGTTGGACAACCGTGCGTTCTTCAGCGCCACCTGAGCTGGACTCGGCTTTGCTGACCCATGTCTCCCAGCGCTGATGAGTGCCTGGTGCCTGGTGCAGGCGTGTTCCAGGGTAAATCCTACAGACTGTTGCCCAAGGCTGTGAGCCCCCATCTCTGGGTCCCTCCATGACCCAGTGGAGCCTCGCGGAGCATCTTTTGTTTGTTCCTATCGACACCTCCATAGTAAATCGGCTGCCGCCCTCCCCCCGTTCCCCTCCCCTCCTTTCCCGACCAAGTGGTCGATATCCATATCTCAGAGCCGGGAGGTCTAAATGGTGAGGATGCGGGGCAATTGTCAGGCACATTAGCAGGACTAATGGTGGCCTAACAGCCCCGCGTGCCCTCTGGGAGGAAGTCCAACCACCACCAGCAGGACAGGCTGAGAGGTCTGGAATCCAGGAGGAGAGGGGACGGGTGGGGGGAGGGGTGGCGAACCTGAGGCAGACGGCAGATGTGGGTCAGGATCCCCCCAGTTTAAGTGGCTAATGTCCGGATCTTTTTACAGCAGAGACATTCTTCATACCGGGGAAACAAAGGAGGGAGACGGCGCCTGAGCATGGCCACGCCATGTTGGGGGCGGAGCCGGACCGGGAACAAGTTATTATCTTATCAGGCATTTATGCAAATGAAACACGACTCAGGTTGCGGAACAGTTCCTTTATTCCACCTCCATAGTCAAAGCAAAGGTCATTGTTTTCCTCTTGATAGTTTATGATAAATTTCATTGATTTTCCAGTCAATATTTTGGACTAATACCTATTCAGCCCCACAGCTTAACCTCAATTCACGCCTCACTCTTAACCTTCACCCTAAAATCCCAGGTTAAAGTTGAGGTCCTGCAGGTCTGTCTGTCTGTCTGCCTGTCTGTGTCTCACACACACACACACACTCACACACACACACACACACACACATAATTAGTCCTGCTCTGGGCGTTCTGCCCATGTTAAGCACAGTGGATTGAGGACTGTGATCAGTGCAGGAGATCCAGCTCGGGTGGCCAAGTCCCGTCACCCACTGCTGCTTTGTTCTCCCTCTCCGCGTCCTTCTGGTGTCTCTTCTTCAGAAAAGCTGGGATATTTACCCAGAGTGCATCGGTTGCATCAACACAGTAAATCAGGGTCTCGTGTGTTTGGAAATAGCCGCCTTTATTTGAACCACATCACCTGTAAAGATCACTGATGAAGAACCAACACGTCCACCATCGATCCCTGAGCAGCCTAAAAATATCTCTTGTTTACATGTGAAACTAGAAAAGCAGAAGAAAAGTAGGCCAGCGAATGAGTCAGTGTGTCATTTATTTAGACTGCCATAAATTCAGAGCTTTGAAGTGAATTTTTTAATGTAAGAAACTGCACTGGTCCGGTGTAGCAAGCTCCCAGTGCTGCGCAGATTAGCAGCGAATTAGCATCTTTTCTTTGCTTTCCAGCCATCCCATAATTCGCCCTTGGGAGGAAAACATTCCGGAAACAACAGCGAGTGTCTTGAAGGCAGCTTTTGCTACCTTTATTTTGTGTCCAGATTGTTGCAGGGAACTTTCAGGCGTTGTCATGGTCACCTGACTGGCGCAGGACATCGTTTACTATTGTTTGATCCTGGAGTCGCCAGTAACGCGTGTGCAATAGCTGTCTGGAGCGGGGAGGGAGCAGGTGTTGGGGTTTTTATCCATTAGCCCCCCTATCACCCCCCCCACACACACACACACACACACTGGTACAGTATTTGTAATCCTGCGGGGCATCGCTCTGAGTCACCCTGGCTAAGCTCACTTCCTCCTGATGATGTAAGTTATTAGCCGTCCCAGAAAGCGCTCGCCATGATAGGTGACATCACTCACGTGGAGAACAGTCCTCGCCACGATAGGTGACGTCACTCACGTTGAGAACAGTCCTCGCCCTGATAGGTGACGTCACTCACGTTGAGAACAGTCCTCGCCATGATAGGTGACGTCACTCACGTTGAGAACAGTCCTCGCCACGATAGGTGACGTCACTCACGTGGAGAACAGTCCTCGCCACGATAGGTGACGTCACTCACGTTGAGAACAGTCCTCGCCCTGATAGGTGACGTCACTCACGTTGAGAACAGTCCTCGCCACGACAGGTGACGTCACTCACTTTGAGAACAGTCCTCGCCACGATAGGTGACGTCACTCACGTTGAGAACAGTCCTCGCCCTGATAGGTGACGTCACTCACGTTGAGAACAGTCCTCGCCCTGATAGGTGACGTCACTCACGTTGAGAACAGTCCTCGCCCTGATAGGTGACGTCACTCACGTTGAGAACAGTCCTCGCCCTGACAGGTGACATCACTCACGTGGAGAACAGTCCTCGCCCTGATAGGTGACGTCACTCACGTTGAGAACAGTCACTCACGTTGAGAACAGTCACTCACGTTGAGAACAGTCCTCGCCATGATAGGTGACGTCACTCACGTGGAGAACAGTCACTCACGTTGAGAACAGTCACTCACGTTGAGAACAGTCCTCGCCATGATAGGTGACGTCACTCACGTGGAGAACAGTCCTCGCCACGACAGGTGACGTCACTCACGTGGAGAACAGTCCTCGCCCTGATAGGTGACGTCACTCACGTTGAGAACGGTCCTCGCCATGACAGGTGACGTCACTCACGTGGAGAACAGTCCTCGCCACGATAGGTGACGTCACTCACGTTGAGAACAGTCCTCGCCACGATAGGTGACGTCACTCACGTGGAGAACAGTCCTCGCCCTTATCTGTCCCGTGGTCACGCCCAGCTGGCAGCAAGGAGAAACAGATGCCGTCGAGGGTGAATCTGAGTTCTGGGGCGTTTAGCAGCAGGCGAAGCTTCTGATGATGTCGGGGCAGAATTCACCGATTAAATAATTCATGTTAGTCTTTGGGAAGATTAATTGAGTTGAGTTGGCTTCCTTCGTTAAATGCAAATCTTTTTTTTTTAGCGCGCATGAATGCAAATCAGGTGAGTTTTTGGGTTGTGCGCTTGTTTTGAGACGCAGGCCTCAGCTGTCAGGTCACATCCCATCACCCCCACGTGGTTCTGGTTTCTGCTATGTTGTTTACACATGCAAAGCCAAAGAGATAGTCTCTCTCTCTCTCTGCCTGTCTCTCTCTGCCTGTCTCTCTCTCTCTGCCTGTCTCTCTCTCTCTCTCTCTGCCTGTCTCTCTCTCTCTGCCTGTCTCTCTCTCTCTCTCTCTGCCTGTCTCTCTCTCTGTCTGTCTCTCTCTCTGTCTGTCTCTCTCTCTCTCTCTCTCTCTCTCTCTCTGCCTCTCTCTCTCTCTGCCTGTCTCTCTCTCTCTGTCTGTCTCTCTCTGCCTGTCTCTCTCTCTCTGCCTGTCTCTCTCTGCCTGTCTCTCTCTCTCCTGCCTGTCTCTCTCTCTCTCTGCCTCTCTCTCTCTCTCTCTCTGCCTGTCTCTCTCTCTGCCTCTCTCTCTCTCTGCCTCTCTCTCTCTGCCTGTCTCTCTCTCTCTGCCTGTCTCTCTCTCTCTGCCTGTCTCTCTCTCTCTCTAATCACGTCAGAGCTCCTGCTGTCACGTTCCAACCTCATAAATACAGCAGCAACCTTTTTAAACCTTTTTACCTGGTTGTTCCTGATGCTTCGGTTTTCCAACTGCTTCCCTGAGAAATAACCTGGAAGTGTTTTATTACCGTCTAGTCACGAGTGAAATTTGTTTTTGCCTTGAATGTGGTCCGTTGTCGCAGTCATTGTGGTAGTGAGTGTTTCTCTATAAGGTCTCATCTTCATCTTTAGGGTTTATTGGGTTGAACTCACCTAATCGTCTCATTCTGTCCCCTCCCTCTCTTTGTGTCTTGCTCCCCAGAAGGATCTACCCCTGCCCCGAAAAAGTAGCAGGTAAGCTCCTGTTTGTGATTTCTGTATTTAATTGTTAACAAGCGGTGCAATAACGGCCCAGAAAAGCTGAGCTAATGCAGATATGAATCAGTTTGACAGTGATCATTTTACATTTTCTTTCATGAAAATTGCCTCGATCAACTTTATTATTATTATTTCTACAGCATGAAATCACAAATACCCCTCATGGGGGCTTTAGAAGGTGGGTGTGAAGCAGTAAATAGCTTCTCTCTGGTCAGGAAGACGCTACAGTGACAGTGAAATCAATTTTACACAAACTTTATTAGGGCTAAAAAGGAAACACAGTGAATGATAATGCCAGAGCACACGTAGGTGTTTATACCGCCCCCATCAGTCCCGGAGGAATAACAGCCTCGATCACAGGCGGCTTCCAGCCAAGATTCTAAACTTTTTAACTGTTCTCATGATTAACGTGATGAATGCTGCTTCCTTTTAAAAGTCCATTTTACACCCATGTTGAAATATTGTGTGGAGAGAGTAGAAGAGAAGGCCACGTGACATTTCTCTCTAAATCCAGAGCATCGGTCTAAAATATACAAGAGTAAAAGCACAAGTGGAATCGCAGAGCACACATTTAATATTTCCTGGGCCTTTTTTTGAGTCTCCCAGAGGTTGTTAAATATGTGAAGCTGTGGTGGAAGTCCGACCAAAACAGGGGAAAGGAGCCGAGCGTCCTCTGTCCGTGGTCCTGAAAGGCTTCTCTTCCCTCTTTAGAGCCCTCCACCTTGTAAACAGCTAAAAATGAATGGTTACATAAAATGGACCTGGACGTGCCATCAATCTGTCTGGATCTGAGGCGGCGCCGCTTTAAGCAGTTCTTAATTCTGGCTTCAGTGATGGTGAAAGCTGCAGTAGCTGCTGTTCCTCTGCTGCGAGTCTCTTTTGTTGTGAGTGGGACGTGCACAGTGAAGCGCACGGTTCCTCCCGCTCTCTGATTTAACATCATTTATTTGG